>NC_081411.1:709765451-710071451 GCF_030272615.1 Cryptomeria japonica | reverse complement strand
TGCAATTCTTGTGACAGTGCATAAATCTTGTCACCATGCTGCTAGCAAGGGATGCATTTCTTCACATAGTTGTATGCATCTTCTTCCATTTTAGGCCAATAGTATCCTGTTCTCAAAAGTTTTTTAGCCAATGTGAGTCCACTTGAGTGTGCCCCACAGATGCCCTCATGTACTTCGCATAATGCCCATTCGGCTTCTTGTTTATCTAAACACCTTCGGAGGGAACCATCAAAATGCCTTCTAAACAAGGTGTCTGCAAGGATGGTGTAATGGGCACATCGGCGGATGAAAGTTTGTTGTTGGGTTTTGGTGAGATGTGGGGGAATGGTGTTGTCTTTGAGGAAAGCAAAGGTTTCTTGGTACCAAGGGGACTCTAGACCAACGAGAACACACACCATTTCAGATTCTGGTAGGTTGTATGTTGGTATAAACAATTTCTCAACCAAGAACTCGCACTTCTGACTGTGTGCTGGCATTTGAAGGAGGGAGCCAATTGTGGCCATTGCATCTGTAGCCCTGTTGTTTGTTCGTGGGATTTGATCAAACTTGATTGCCATGAAATGTTGCTTAAGATATTCAACCATGGTACGTTAGGGAAGGAGTTTATCATCTTTTGTCTGGTATTCATCATTGACTTGTTTTATGACGAGCTAGGAATCACCATAGACTTGTAATTCCTTTATTTTCCAGTGGATAGCCAAGCGTAAACCTGTGATGAGGGCCTCGTATTCTACTATGTTATTAGTACATGCAAAGGCTATCTTGTATGATTTGGGGATGCCATCTCCTTGAGGTGTGACCAATAATATTCCTGCCCCTGATCCATTTTGAGTGTAGGAGCCATTAAAATACAATTTCCATGTGGAGGATGTGGCAACAGTCATAATGAACTCATTTGGTAATTCTATGAGAAGAGGATGGTCACTTGAAAGTGGAGCTTCAGCCAACTGATCTGCAATAACTTGTCCCTTGATTGCCTTTCTATCCACATATTCGATGTCAAACTCACTTCGAAGCATGACCCATTTAGCCATTCTGCTAGTGAGATCAACTTTTGACAGGAGATATTTAAGTGGATCAATTTTAGCAATTAATTTTGTCTTGTTGTTTAGCATATAGTGTCGTAGTTTCTGTGTGCTGAATACTAATGCCAAACATGCTCTTTCAATGGGGGTGTAGTTGAGTTCATATCCCACCAACATCCGACTGATGTAGTAAATGGTGTGTTCCTTCCCTTGATCATCTATTTGTGCCATTAATGCCCCCAATGCCACTGTAGTAGCACATATGTACAAAATGAGGGGTTTTCCAGGGGTAGGTGGCATCAAAACTAGAGGTGATGCTAGATATTCTTTTAATTTTTCAAAGGCCTTTTGAATGAGGAAATCCCATTTGAATTTTGTGTCTTTAGGTAACAAATGTGCAAATGGATGGCACTTGTTGGCTAGCTGTGAAATGAAATGCCTGACAGACTGGAGTTTTCCTTGGAGACTGCGTAGTTGTTTGAGAGTTTTTGGCAGAGGCATTTCCATAATAGCTTTTACTTTTGTGGGATCAACCTCAATACCTTTGCGGGAAACAATGAATCCTAGTAGTTTTCTCGATGTGACACCAAACACACACTTTTTAGGATTTAGGCACAACTTGTATTTTTCCAATCTTTCAAAGATTTGTTTTAGAATAGGGATGTTCTCTTGTCTTGTCTTGGATTTGCCTAGCAGATCATCCACATAGTCCTCCATAATTATGTGCAAGAAGTCATGAAAAATTGTTGTCATTGCCCATTGATATGTAGCTCCAACATTTTTAAGGCCAAAAGGTATGACCTGGTAACAGAAAGTACCCCATGGTGTTGTGAATGCGGTTTTATGTTGATCCTCATCTGCTATCCTGATTTGGTTGTATCCAGAAAACCTATCCATTAGCGATAGCATTTCATGTCCTGCTGTAAGATCCATAATCATATCTATGTTTGGGAGCGGGAAATCGTCTTTAGGACAAGCTATATTTAGATCTTGAAAATCTGTGCAAATGCAGATGCCCCAAGTAGGTTTGCCGACAGACACAATGTTGGAGACCCATTCAGCGTAGTCTATGGGTTTGATAAATTTTGCATCTAACAACTTTTGAAGTTTTGCCTTGACCAAGACAGCAATATGCAGGTGCATTTTGCGAAGTTTTTGTTTTACAGGTTTTGCATCTGGGCAGATGGCGAGATTGTGAACCACCAAGGAAGGATCCAACCCTGGCATATTGGAATAGGACCATGCAAAATTGATTTTAACCTCTGTAAGGAAGTTGATGAAGTCTTGTTTCTCGATTTCGGTGAGGGATTTGGCAATGAGCACATTTTTTGGAATGACTTCAGTGCCCATATTAATCCTGTCTGTTTCTTCTATCAACAAATTTTATTTGTCCTGTGGAAGGTAACCAATGGTAGGGAGGTCAAATCCCTCATTGTCAAGTGCCTTTTCTAGGTTTTCACTTTCAGATACGCCCTTTGTTTTAATTTCTTTTTCATCCAAAGGCACCTCAGGGAGGTTTTCACCTAGCAAATCATATCTTTTTCTTTTATTATCTTTTTTGTGGATAAGGGCATTGACTTGACTACCAAAGTATCCCTTTTTGTGTAGTTGAATACCCTCAATTCTATTATAGTCTTCCATATTTTGCGTTGTTAGGAGAGCAATGAGAGCATTATCATCGACGCAGATATCTAAATTGGGTTTGTCTCATTGGCCCCAGTTAATGAGTTCAAGATGGACAAGATGTAGCTCATGTGAAGTGGGAGGGGTTATGGGGGTGATGGTATTGATGTAAGCATTGAAGAAGGTATCTTTTTCATATTCATAAGGCATTTCATGGAATTCCTCTTCATCAGTGCTTTCGATATCCAAAGAAGGACTAGAAGGGGCACCGATGATAGTAATATTAGGCACCGGGGTGTACCCCAAGCCTCTATTGTATCTATAGGAGATAGGATTTATGGGTGCTTTTCTTCCTTTCTCCTCTGGTCCCAGACCGTGTCCTTTGTAACCCATTTTTTCAATTATGGCAAATGCTTTTGGATACATTTCTTTGGATATTCTTGTTGGATCATCGTCCTCTTCCCCGGTACAACCATGAAGAGATATCTGCTTCGAGATTCTTGTTATCAAGTGGGCCCCATTGCTGGAAGGTGGTGTTTTGGCATTGCATGACTAGTTTTAGGTCCTTTTTTAGCTCTTTTGGTTTACCAAATGACTTAGGAGAAAGAGGGAGGTTGCCTATTAATAAGACATCCTCCAATTTGTATTCTCCACAGCCATTGTCCAGGATCTTGATTTGATTATTTGGTTGGGATGATGTGGAGGCAACATTTGATGTGTTAGATGGAGGTGTTGGTGAAGGTCTATTTAGTGGGCAATGATACGGATGCTTCCCCTCTAATAGTTTGCAATATTGAAAAGGTTGGGGATCACCTTTGACAGTGATCACTTTTCCATTATAAGGGAATTTGATGCATTGGTGATAAGTGGAGGATACGACCTGCAAGGAATGAATCCATGGCCTCCCGAGGAGAATGTTGTAGGGGTGATCAAGATCGAGTACTTGGCAAGGGGTTTCAATTGTAATGGGGCCCACTTGAAGAGGTAAGGTGATCATGCCCTTTGAAATTCTTTCCGCATCATCATATGCCTTTATTGTGATCCTTCCTAATGTGTCTATCAGATCCTCAGAAAGTCCCAATTGTTTTATTAATTTGTATGTACACAGATTAAGCCCAGATCCACCATCTATCAGGATATGTTTGACCTTATGCTTATGGATGAGAGCTTCGATGTGCAAAGGTTTATTATGGTCCTCATCTGCGGGAGCATCTTGGGAGTTAAATACAATGTGCTATTGGGCAACAAGGTTTCCAATGAGGGTTTGAAATTGGGTAGCATTGATGTTATCAGGAACGTGTGATTGGAGAAGGGCTTGATCCAAAATTTATTTATGGACTGGAGAAGTCTTGAGAAGTTCCAAAATGGAGATCTATGTGGGTGTCTTCCCAAGTTGATCAAGGAGGTCATATCGGCGGGTGGAAGACATGGGTGGGGGGTTTGGTGGGGGAGGAACTCCTTGGATGGTGACTCTTCCTTAGCATGTAGTTGTATTACAGTCATTCTGGAAATGGGAGGTGGAAGGCGTGGCACCTTGAATGACTATTCTAGCTGGATTTGGTCTGCTTTGGGAAGAAGGAGGATTAACTCCTTGGATGGTTATGACATTGACATGATTGTCTACAGGCTCAATGCGACTTACTAAAAATTCAAAACTGGTTACATGATTAGCGTAGTCATAATCCATGTGTTAGATGATGACCCTTTTCCTTTATCATGCTTTGGGAAGGGTTCCTGGTACATTTTGAGTTTGTCATTGTTATTACCAGGTTTTGCATTTGCTACCTCAATCTCACCTCTATCAATGAGATCTTGTATGTAGATCTTCAGTTTCATACACTTTCATGTATCATGTCCCTTGATATGATGGTATTCGCAATACTCATTTTCATTATACCATCTTGGTTTAGGTTGATTGGGATCAAACGGGCGAGTGATTGGGAAAACCACTATACCTGCTTGGACAAGTTTTTGAAACACCACTTCAATAGGCTTAGCAAGAGGAGTGAAATCTCTTGGAGTCCTATTATTCGATTGGGGTGGTCATCCTTGGATTGTGACATTGTTGTGAGGTTTTTGAGATTGATTTGAATTATTTTGATTGTTGAATTGATGAATATTGGTGGTGGATTTTGGGGGAGCAGCCACGGTTTGGACCCGCTTTGCATCAGTTACACCATCATTGACCACATTTTTATTTTTAGCCCATAATTTTGGCTTGTCATTATGATAAGAGGAAGAACTTTGTGATGACTTCTGGTAATATTTCAAGGTTCCTTCCTCCAACAAGACACGTTCGAGGGCGAGGCCCTTATCGGTCAATTTTTGGAAGGATTTGATACATTGAGATATTAAAGGTCTTGAAAGTTCAGGCACCAAGTTCTTTTGAAATAGTTAAATTTGATGTTGTTCTGGCATGTCCCACTGAAATTTTTTGATAAGATGTCACCACCTTTGTAGGAAATTGGTGAAGGTTTCTCCAGGCCTTTGTTTTGTATTACATAGGTCCATCATAGAAACATCATTACCCATGTTGTATGCATAGTGGGCCACAAATTTTTCTGCCAAGTATGGAAAAGAGACAATGGAACCTCGTGGTAAAGATGAGAACCATGCCAGGGCGTCTCCCGTGAGACTCTTGGGAAAGATTCTGCGAAGATAAAGGTCACTATAGGAGACTTCTTGGCATAAAATGTGGAATTCTCGGACATGGTCGCGGGGGTCTCCTTTGCCTTCATACTTGGTGAATTTAGGGATCTCAAATCCTGAGGGATATGGTGAAACTGATATAGATGGGTCATAAGGACAAGGGTAAAACTCTTCGAATGAGTAAGCTTTCCTTTTATTAGTCTTTTCTTTCATGTTTTTTATGATATTCTTCATGTCTTGAATTTCCTTGATGAGGTCTTGTTGTGGACTTTGATATTGATGAATTGTATCTGCCCCAAGAATTGGATGAACTAAAGAAGGTGCACCACCACCAATATATTGAAATGAAGAGGAGATGGGAATGTGGGATGTGATGACTGATGTCATTGGGGTTCATGTGATAGTTGGTTGCGGTCCACCAACTATTGTGATGGGATTGAATGCGGTCTGGATAAAATTTACGACATTGTTGGGAGAAAGGGAAGTTTGTGGAATAGAAATATGTGGTTGAATAGAAGTAGGTGGTATAGAAGTTTGTTGGAGAATGGATGAGATTGGATTTGATAGTGGTATGGATGGTAAGGAGGAAGAAGGTAGGATGGAGACCGTGGTGGGAGGTGTCGCGGGTGGCATTGATTGGGCTTGGATGATTGATGGGGCTGCAATTGATTGAGTTTGAATAGTAGGTGCAGCACTTTGTGTTGGAGTGAGGTCTCCTTGTGGTTGTTGGACGAGAGCGGATCTATTAAATTCAGGTGGAAGTTGAGCTCCATGTTCAAGAAGAGTTTTCAAAAGTGTAGTAGGATTGTGTTTAATAAACTTTTCTATCATCTCTTGGTTATAAGAATCCGCTAGGAAAGTTTGCACTTCTGGACAAAGTTCATCTTGGTTAACCATGTCAAGATTTTGGCTTTGATCTTGATCGCTTGGTTGCCCACTTTGTGTATGATCTTGCATGGGATCTTCATATAGGACACCAATGTCTAGCATGCCATATTGTTGATCAGCCATCTTTTTCTTTTGGGATCAAGTTGCGACCGTACACGATATTTGTGATGAAAAGACTTAGGAAAAATGTGATGAAATGACTTAGAAAATTTGTGATGGAAGGATTTTAGAAACTTGTGATGAAAGGACTTAAGAAATTTGAGGGTGAAAGGACTTAAGAAATTTGTGATGAAAGGACTTAAGAAATTTGAGGATGAAAAGACTTAAGAAATTTGTGATGAAAGGACTTAAGAAATTTGAGGATGAAAGGACTTAAGAAATTTGTGATGAAAGGACTTAAGAAATTTGTGATGAAAGGACTTAAGAAATTTGAGGATGAAAGGAATTAAGAAATTTGTGATGAAAGGACTTAAGAAATTTGAGGATGAAAGGACTTAAGAAATTTGAGGATGATTGATGAAGAAGGTATGGTAGTGATGATTTAGAAGAAAACTTGATGACTAGGTTGTCTTTGGCATGAACATGAAGGATCTATTTAAATGGCAAGTTGTATGAAGGGATATGACCACCCTGATTTGGACGATAGTAGGTGTTTCAAAGGACAAACTTGAATGTTGACGTAGACGATAAACTCTTAGCTTCTCTCTTAGGCTTATGAAAAATGGGACGGACGGAGTTTTGATGCAATTTTGGACTTGGTGTGGGTAATGACTTGGACAATTTGTTTGTGTCTTGACAAATATTTTTGCAAAGTTTTTGGGGATAGTGATGTGTTTTTAGTCTACTCTTGGCAAGTATGTATCAAACAAAGCAAACACAATGATTAAATACATATTATCTCAAAGACACTCATGCTCATATACAACATTCTTAAGGTTGGCAAGGACAATAGTCATTGAATCCCAATTGGTTTCCCATCTATGCTTA
Organism: Cryptomeria japonica; assembly: GCF_030272615.1. NCBI lineage: Eukaryota > Viridiplantae > Streptophyta > Pinopsida > Cupressales > Cupressaceae > Cryptomeria > Cryptomeria japonica. The sequence continues at coordinate 710,064,279 of NC_081411.1, read as the reverse complement.
CCCAGAGCGGACACTTAGATGATTGACACCACTGGATCCCCTCCACGACACTCACTTCTCGGGGCAGACAAGCATCAATTCCCATGAAAACTCCTGATGATGAACTTTGTGTCTCTACTAAGGGCCATAAGAATATGGGCCGCTTCAGAGCTCTGACCTCCTGTACCAATGACTAGAGGGTTTTTGGCTACTATGAACAAGGTGTTTAGTAAGTCTTCCCGTTAGGAGCTACCCTTCGACGTTGCGCAAGCGCAATTGAGACCTATAGCCCAACGAAGAACCAAGAACTTAGTAGTCATGCAAGCATGATTGAGATCTCTAGGATCCTACTAAGCACCCAATGTGAGAGTGAACTCTCATATAGCCCCAACCATTAACCCTTCGTAGTCAATGGTCTATTTATTATAGTGAGTTGGGAACCCCAGGTCCGGTTGTACTCACTTGGGTCGTTCCCCTCTTACCTTCTCAAAGAGCAAGTTGGGAGGGCAGGCCCGCTAGAGGTAAACACACAATCAAATAAGAAAAGGTTGGAGGGTCTAGATTTCTAATCATCTAGTAAGACGAGAGCAAACTTTCCTACCTTTACACTTTTCTTAAAGACACATAAGACAATGGTTCATTCCATTTTAATTAATATCTAGGTGCCTAATTTAAATAAATGCACAATATTTGGTTGAATCAGCTAGGCAACCTACAAAACCACTTGATTAGTAGTTTGAAAAATGGAGTCTTCAAAAAGCATCTTGCAAAACAACTTGATTAGTAGTTTGGAAAAATAGTCTTCAACAAGCGTCCTGCAAAAATCAACAAAATGACAAAAATATTAATTTTTTTTATTTTTTGGGAATGAATAGAAAAACATGAATAAAAACTTTTTTACTAATGACAAATGTGGATTTGAAGAAATCTTTGATGGGTAAATGGGGTTTGACTAGGTTTTTACCACTTTCTAAGGGATAGGCAAGCGAAAAATGGGGATTTTGGAGGAGAGATGAAGGAATGGGAAAATTTGTCCAAGAGGGACAAAGAAGCAAAAGTTGAAGATGGATAATATGGGAAAAATTTGGAGGTGATTGGATGAAAAGGGAAGAAGTTATGGCAAACCCTAAAAATAGAGAAATATGGGATTTTGGGCTTCAAAAAGTGGATTTTTGAGATAAGGCCTCCAAGGAAGAGAATGTGGAAAATGGCAATGTGGAGAATCTGGTGAAGTTTGAAGGGAAATGGAGTCAAGATAAAGAAGATATGGCAAAAAAACAAAAAAAAATATTTTTATTTTTATTTTTTTTTATTTATTTATTTTTTAAAAATTAACCCTAGATTTAACGGAACAAAAACCCTAAATTTAACGGAACAGAAACCCTAAATTTAACAAAACAAAAACCCTAGATTTAACAGAGTAGACGAAAACCCTAGATTTAATAGAGCAAATTGTCACACTAAACAGAATAAAATAAAAATGTCAAAGGTCCGGATTTCTGATTGTCTAGATAGACAAGAGCATACTCTCCTACTTTCACACTTTCCTGTGGGCGGACAGATTATATTTAAACAAAGTAGATAACAGGAAATAAATAAATTAAATGCAGACTATAGTTAGCGCCTAAAATTTTTAGACAGATTAACAGAGCAGACAGTAGCACTACACAGATAGAAAAGTGTCAAAGGTCCAGATTTCTGATTGTCTAGATAGACAAGAACATACTCTCCTATTTTCACACTTTCCTATGGTCATAGCATACAGTCGTGCTAAATAGAATAGAAAAGTGAAAGGTCTAGATTTCTGATTGTCTATATAGACAAGAGTATACTTTCCTACTTTCACATAGATTATACTAAAATAGAACAGACAACAAATCAAATAACAAATCAGATAATAGAGTTGTCGCGCTGCAACAGAAACAGAAACATAAAAAAAATAGAAACAGAACAGAATAAGGAGGGGTTGTCGCGTAGAAATGCAGAGCCGCGATTCTGGAACCTGTGTCTCATAACTCACAAAAACCTAAAAAAAACAACAACATTAGTTCTCAGGGACGTGAGTCCCACTGGGCGTGCCAAAATGAAGAGGGGAAAATAGATTTGAAAGGTAAACTGATCAAAACATAACGAAATAAACATGCAAAATGCTAAAATATCATAAAAGACCATTTCACCTTGCTATTTTACCTTCTCCTTCAGATTGAGCTTCATGAAGTGAAGGCGCCCCATGATAATGCTCCACTTGATGTGCTCCTTTGATTGTTGGATGTGGATGGCTCTCCAATATTGTGCACAAATGATAAGGATGAATGATAAAGATGAGATGATAAAGTTGCCAAGATGATTTCCTGGGCTCAAAAGGGCAGCATAAGCTTACTGGATTTCAAGATGTTTTGAATGAAGGGATGGAACCCTATTTTATAGGAAGAGGAGAGGAAAACGGATGGCTAGGATGTATTCGAGATGAAAGGCTAAGATTTACTTGTGAGGTCACACAAGGTCCAAGAGAGGGTGTGGAGACCAAGAAATATGCCTTAAAGGCATTTCGTATCTCCACACTCTACAAGATGCATTGGAGGAATTAAAAATTCTCCAAAAATGGATATTATGGGGATTAGAAGAATAAAAAGGAATTAAAAATTCCTTGGGAGAGGGAAATGCCTAGAGGAATGTGAGATTTCGAAAATCTTACATTCATCTAGAAAAAGAGCATTTAAAGCTAGTGGCTGGATGAAAGGACAAAGAGTTGACTTTGTGGCTAATCATGATGATTAGCCATTAACGACTCATTAGGAGGGGAATTAGAGGAAATGTTAGGTGGGATTTATATTTGTAGGAGAATTTGACTAGGAGAGAGAATGAGTGGAGGGAATAAAAAATTAGAAGAATAATTTTAAGTGAGTTTAGGGAGTTTCTAGAAGAATTTATTAGGTTAATGATGAATTAAGAAGATGATTTGTAGGAATCATGTAGGTTAACTAATTAATTGAAATTAATTAGCTAAGAGGAAGATTTGTGAGGATTTGATTTTTTAGAAGAATAAAGAAAGGGATTGATTTATTAAATAAATCAATCATATGCTATAGTGACAATATTAATTATATTTAATTAATATTGAGAAGAATTTTAATTAACATAATTAATTAATTAATTATGTGAGGAATTAAAAATAATTAAAATAATTATTTTTAAGTGTCTACAGTTTTTCTATTAATTTTTAAAAAAAAAATAAAACTCAAATAATCACAGAGCATACAAAATTGAAATACAGAGGTAAATCTCTGTTAAAAAAAATAATAGAACAATCCCCAATTAATTTTTTTTTTTTTTTTTTAAACAAATAGAGATAACTGGTAATAAATTTTTTACCAACAATAAAACCTCTGAGACAAAACAGAGATAGGAAGAAGTCTCCCAAATCAACCCAATTCATTCCTAAAATCAAATTGAATGGGAACAAGCTTGATCTCCATTCTCCAATTGAATTTTTTTTTTTTTGCTCAAACAAGAATGGACAAGTTCCAATCTGAAAATTACTAGGAAGAAATTATTTGGGGGAAAAACTTGGCAAAATTTTGCTAGCATATCTCTACTCAAATACACAAAAATAACCCAACTACAAACACCAGGAACAATGAATTTCTTGCATAAACAAAATAAAAAACATAATTTAAATTATGAAATTGCTTGGAGAGTTGGAGATTGAAATTTGATAACCAAATTGATGGGATTTTTTTTTCAACAATCTCATGGCAAACAAAAATTCATAACCCAATACTCGTAAAACCAAACTTTTAACAACAATAAGAAATTGGAAAGAAGCATGGATTTTTTTAAAATAAACAAGAAGAATTCAACCAACCTCTGGAGTTCCCAAGAAGAAATTGTGAGCTTCAACAGATTTCCAAGCCAAATCAAAACTCAAAATCCTCCTTCCAAGAAATTTTTCCAGAATTTGTTTTCTCCTCCAAACAACCATATCCTTCCAAGAAATTTTTCCTGAATTTGTTTTCTCCTCCAAACAAGCATATCCTTCCAAAAATATTTACAAGGATAAATAGGAAAAATATTTTAACCTAATCTTTTAGGTTGAAATATTTTTCTATTAAAAAACATTTAAATAAAAACAATTGACTTTTTTCCATATTCCTCCAAAAATAAATGGGAATTTCTTTTTTTTGAAAAAAAATACATTTCTCACATTTAGAAATTTAATCAACTTTTCAACTAAAATAGAAATCAATAATTTAACATTATTTTGTTTTTCTTAAAAGCAATTAACTTTATTTATTTTACTTCTTCCATTTGATTTAAACATGATTACTTTTCCAAAATAAAACAACTATAGATTTAAATCTAATAAATTAACCAAATAGGCTAGGTTCAAGACATAAAGGCATAATAATGAATAAATTGCTTTTACCAACAATGAATGACAACTTAAACTTAAATAAATAACCGAACCACTATGGCATGCAAATCGAGGAAATACAAGAAGACTCGAAGGTCGAACAAAAGGAACAGACGACTGACTAACGACACTTGTAAGAGTAGACTGAGGGTAAGAACTAGGGTCAACAACTATCTCCTCCACTCCCATCGGACATAGAAGGCACGCTCAGACCTGTGAAGCTACGTGGAGATGATACCCCGTACCTACCCAATACTTGTACCTGCATCATCGAATCACACATGCATGCATATAAATATAGAATACACGACACACACATCGATGAAGTAGAATCGTGACATTCCCTGTCTCACCGAAATGAGTGAAGGAAAATCATCCCCTTGCATCCAATACAATCGTAGACACGCAACATATATATGACACATCACCTAGATAAAGTAAGATGTCAGTACAAAGCAATAATCCATGAAATATTCCAAATCACCAGTACTGAAATACTAAAAATAAATCATGCATCTAATATCCAGATAAACATGAAATAATATCAAATACATCTGAATAATGTCGAGCAATAAAGTGTCAACTGAATAGTAAACTATAACAAAATATCAGTCTAATACGTCCGATCGAGAAGGGGTACTACATTCTCCCCTATAAAACTAGGCTTACTCTTGGAAGCCTAAAACAAATAAGAATAGAGCTCTCTCATCTTCACTGCATCCTCCTATGTTGCCGAGGTCTCATCATTTGGGTCCCATAGGACCCTTACCTGGTCGATGGTGTGACCCCTGAGGGTCAAATCCCGACACTGAAGAATTCGCACGGGCTCCATGGAAAGTTGCCCGTCCTCAACCTACAAAGCGTTCCAATCAAGAACATGAGTCACATCTAGGTGATAAGGTTGAAGAACTGAAACATGAAAGACATCATGGATGCGGGATAGACTCGGTGGCAAGGCAAGATGATAGGCAACAGGTCCTATCCTCTCAAGGATCTCAAACAGGCCAACAAAATGAGGCACCAACTTAGAACCCTTTCCATAACAGATCAGACTGTTTCATGGATGCACTGTCAAGAATACAAGGTTGCCAATAGAAAATTGATGATCTACCCTGTGAGCATCTACATACTTCTTCTGCCTATCCTGTGTAGCTACCAAATGCTCACGAATTTGCTCTACCTATTGCTCCATCTCTCGAAGAATATCCGGTCCTATAAGCACCCTGTCCTCTAACCGATCCCAACTCAACAAAGTACATCAAGGATGACCATACAATGCCTGAAAGGGAGACATACCTATGGAGCTATGATATCCATTGTTATAAGAAAACTCCACTAGATAAATATAATCCTCCCAACGTGACTGCTGGTCCATAGCATACATGCGAAGCATGTCCTCTAAAACCTGATTCACATGCTCAGTCTGACCATCTGTCTCTAGATGATAAGTTGAACTGAAGTTCAACTAAGTCCCCAAGGCATGCTGAAGTGAGGTCCACAATGTCGAGGTAAAGACAGGATCTCTATTAGAGATTATCCGCCTTGGAATCCCATGCAATCTCACCTCATCTTCCAAGAAGACTCGAGCCACCACTGCTATTGTATAGGAAGCTCGGATAGGAACAAAATGAGCATCCTTCATCAACCTATCAACAATGACCATGATGGCATCATGATGATGTGAAGAAACAGGCAACCCAACAATGAAATCCATGGAAATGATGTCCCATTTCCAATCTAGTACTATATTAGGTTGTAAAAGCCCTGCCGAGTGCTGATGCTCCACCTTCACTCGCTGACATTCCAAACACTTCGACACAAAATCAGCAATGTCACATTTCATGCCAGCCCAATGATAAATCTGTCTAAGATCTGCATGCATCTTCTTGACACCTGGATGTGCCGAATAAGGTGCACGATGGGGCCTCAGTCATGATCAAAGTGTGAAGACCCTCCAAAGGAGTTACATAGATCCGGCCAAGATGACATAGAAGGTCATCTGCCTCAAGACTATAACTAGAAAATCTACCCTCTAAAGGCCTTCTGGACTCCAAAACGGCTCTAACATCTTGATACCAAGAGTCCTAAGGAAGAATTCCAAGAATTCTCTGTCTCAAGTCCACTCCAAGGGACACTGCTGAAACTTCATGTCACCTATGACTCAAAGCATCAGCCACTACATTCTCCTTCCCTTGAATATATCGGACCTCAAAATCATACTCACAGAGGAATTCCATCCACCTTCACTATCGAGCATTCAAGTTTGACTGCGTGAAGATATACTGTAAACTACGGTGATCACTATGTAGCTCAAACTGACGCCCTAATAGAACGTGACACCATCTAACTAACGCATGCACTACAACTGCCAACTCCAAATCATGAACTAGATAGTTCAACTCGTGGTCCTTGAGTTTGTGAGACTCAAAGGCAACCACACATCCATCCTGCATAAGCACTGCACCTATATCTTCTAAGGAGGCATTTGTGCATACCATAAAATCTCTGGATGGAGCAGGGACTGCCAAAATCAAAGCACTGACAAGGAGTTCCTTCAAGGCATGAAACGCTGACTCACACTGCTCTGACCAAACAAACTTCTTCCCTTTCCTCTGAAGAGAATTAATCGAGTGACCTATTCGAGAAAAACCCTGAACAAAGCGATGGTAATGTCTGGCCAAACCCATAAAACTCCGAACCTTTGAAACATTGGTCGACACTGGCCAATCCACTATGGCTTGGATCTTTGAAGGATCCACAGATACACCCTCTCCTGAAACCACATGACCAAGATATTTCACCTCAGTCTGGAAGAAATCACACTTTGCCAAATTGGCATAAAGCTGGTTCTCCCTTAAGCACTGCAAACTTGTCGTAGGTGACCCTCATGCTCTTCCATAGATCTAGAATAAATCAATATATCATCCAAGAACACAAGGACAAAATGATCGAGGTATGTGCGAAAAACCCCATTCATGAGGCACATGAAAACTGAAGGCGCATTTGTCAACCCAAATGGCACTACTGTGAACTCATAGTGACCATAATGAGTGTGAAACATTGTCTTATGAATGTCTGCATCATGAATGTGCAACTAATGGTACCCAGATTTCAGATCAATCTTAGAGAACACCTTGGCTCCCTTCACCTGATCGAAAAGATCATCTATACAAGGCAATGGATATCAATTCTGGATGGTTACCTTATTCAGTTGTTGGTAATCAATGCATAACCGAAGATAACAAGAGCACCCCAAGGAGAGACACTAGGATGAATGAATCCCTTGGCCAACAATTCCTCTATCTACAACTTCAACTCACTCAACTCCTGAGTAGTCATCCGATATGGAGCTCTCGAAATAGGTTCTGCACTAGGAACCAAGTCAATGCAAAAACCTATGTCTCACTTCGGAGGCATACCACGAATCTCCAACGGAAACACATCAGAAAACTCTCGAAGAATAGGGTGACCATCAAGAGCGATTTCTTGACTATCTCCCTCATCCATATCCTCAAGAGTTACTACAAAAAGTTGACATCCACTACACATACAACACTTAAGTTGCATAGCGGAAATCATACATAAGGATATCGATCTGTGAACTCCAATGATCCCCACTCTCCTGCCATGGTCATCTAAACACTCTACTGTCTTCTGACGATAGTCCACATGAGCACTATGAGATGATAAGCAATCCATCCCCAACACTACTCCATAGGACCCCAAAGGAATGACTCGAAGGTCAACAGAAGTCACAAAGGGTCCTAGATCCAACTCACAACTAGGAACAAAGGCATCTACGAACACACGCACCCCGGTAGCTAGCTCTACTTTCCACCTATTTGCCTACTTAGCAGACGCGAGTCCACACCACTCCATAATGGACAAAGAAATAAAGGAATCCGAAGCACCAGAGTCAAAAAGCATTGAGATAGGGATATCACACAACACACCTACGGCCTCAATAACTATCCCCTAATGCTCAGCCTGGCAGTCATCAACCACTGCAAACACTCTATGGGATCTACCAACATCCCCTACTGTCTACTATGATGCTACTGGCCTCTGACTCCCCATCTGGAGGGAATGCTGAGGACACTGCGCGACTATATGACCAAACTGCCCACAAGAGTAGAAAGCTCCTCTACCTGGTCTTCTACCTCTAGTCGGCCCACTGGACTACTGAAAGCTTCCCCTACTAGGGGCCTGAGATGCACTCTGAGAAGATTGTCCTGGAAAACCCTGTCTGCTCCTCTGCCAGTTCCTGTTCCTTCTATGATGAGGGTTGCCACCCTACTGGCCCTAGGACTATTTCAGTTTCTGCGGCTGCGGTTGCTGTTGCTGCTGCTGTTATCCACCCTTAGTGGGTGCCTGAGGAGTCTTGTACAGTGCCGCTGACTGGGACTGATTCCCATGAGCTCTGTTCCCACTGAAAGGAACACTCCCTATCTGAACTCTTGATTGTCCACCATGCACACGGTTGAGGTTCTACTCAACCAATCTAGCTTTCACCACCGCTATCTCCACTGAAGCTGGCTCAAAAACTCTAACCCCTCCACTAATGCGGTTGTTAAGACCTCTCAAGAAATGTTGTACGAGCATAGCCTCATCGTTGCCAATCCCGGCATACTATTTCAGCTCATAAAATCTATGCTCGAACTGGTCAATTGACATACCAAACTGCCGCAATGCGTAGAACTCATCTGCCCAAGTCTGCCTCCACTGCGGTGAGAGAAACCATGCCCTGAATCTCTCTAAGAAAATCTCCCAAGAAGCGGTGTTGATACTCAAACCAATTTTCTCCTCCTATAACTTCCACCATATCAAAGGAAAATCATTGAGACACATGATCACGCATCTCGCTCTAGTGTTGCTACTGTATGGGAACATAAACCAAGTCTCTACCTCGAGACTTGTACCTCAACCATCAAAGAATGGAGGGATGGTTCTCATCAAGTCCTTGATGTGACACAAGGGAGCTGGGTCATGACTAATTGGGACCTCCCTCCTTCTAGGAGACCTCTCTCTCTCTCTCTCTCCTCTGAAACATGCTGATGCGACTCCCCAACTTGAGCATGGATGGGCTGCTCACCTTAAGGCCTAGGGCCTAGTCTAGCTAGAACCTCCTGGAACATCTGCCTCAGCTCTTCCCTTTTGGGAACTTGCTCTTCTACATGCGGTGATTCTTGATGCATTGACTATTCTTGCTCCGCACTCACATGAGTGGATCATGGTGAAGGACTATGGCGGTCTGAACCTCGACCCCATCCCCCACCTCTACCTCTATTGTGGCCACCAACACGGCTAACTCCCTTAGCTTTCCTAACCATGACCAAAACTACAAAAGAGAAAACGGTTTAGATCTATGACAAGGATAAAGCAAGGGAAATCCAAACACTAAGATCTACACACAACATCAAACTGAATGAGCTCACTACAATCCTAGAGTACCCAGTGTTGAAACATGGGCTCTGATACCAAATGTAATGCCCTGACAAGAACCCTAAAGGATTGCAACACTACAAGGCAACTAAAGGGTGAAATAATTTTTTTTTTTTAAAGATTAAGTGTATTAATTATAACTTTGCACAAATAATAACACAAGCAAAAGTCTATCATTGACATCCTAAAGGGTTACCAACGAAGATTACTTCTAATTAAAACTACGTCACAATGTTAATCCAATGATCCATCTAAATTAGGGAAAATCAATTACAACAAATTAACTCAAATTCATAAACCATTTTCAAATAGATAGGTTCAAAGAGTTACAACATATATGCTTCCAATGATCCATTTATACATAAGATGAAAGGTAACTGAAATACATACAATCCATTGAACTTTAAATTACAACATTCCATAAATTACATGGCTTCCATAGAACCATAAAGTACAAAGGTTACAAAGTTGCTGATACAATGACCAAACGGGCCTCAAAGGTACAATATCAAGAACATGAGCTGATACACGAAGCATGAACCAAGATACACCAGTGAAGCCAATCCTCGTATGAAGGTAAGAACAAGATATCCATTGGGAAGTGGCACTACCACCCGACCATGTGATCCCATAATGGAACCACCCCACCATGCTAAGAGATAGCAGAAGACCCTCAAGCAAGAATAAAATAAGTACAACAGTACACATGACTCCACAGTACTCAAGTGACTCAACTCACAAAACACTAGTGACCCTAAAGAGATAGTGTCATCACATGGCTTAAGATGGTTACCCTAGGTAGGTCTCCATAGGTCCCGATCCCCATCTTGGGTTATCCTGGTAACCTCTCCCGAACCCCTGGCTCCATCTAAGCATCATGTGGACCCTACCAACCTTTCATGAGGACAAGGCGGTAGGTTTGCCATTCCAGGCCTTCCCAAACACCTTGAGCCTATACAAGCACTCAACCATGTGCAGGGTACATTATCTTAATTAATTTAATAACTACCCACCCCCTAATCAAGTTATTAGGTTATCACTTAATAGTTGACTTTCGAGGGGTTATCCTGCCATCCACTTTGGGTGCGGCCCCCGCCCAAAAGCCACTCTCTCTACTAGGACACTAACAGGATAGGACTCTCTATGAGAACTCTATGGCAAAATTGATAGCCATATCTAATCCTGACATTACACAGGTGAAGGACTCACAATCACAAACCCAGGATTGACCATTAGGAACATAACACATAATGGCTCACATCCTCAGGGTTTAAACATCAACACCTGACTAAGGGGTAAACATCAACGACATAATGACAACTTTAACAATATTGCAACGACATTTAAACAACTAGACTGCAAATATTATTAACACAAGATCCTACACAAGCAATCTTTCTTTTAAGTAGTCAACAACATAAAATACTTGTAATAAAGATTTCTGGAAATAAAGAAATCGCATCTATTTAACATAAAGAAACGATGAAGTCACATGTCTAATAAGGTTGAATTGGAACCACATTTAAAATTTGAAACCCCCAATCAATTGATTATGAATAAATTATAATTTACCCAAATCGACCATAACCAAGTCAACATTTAAATCAAATTTAAACAGATATATTAAATAATATAAAATAATCCCAATATAATATATATTCATTGAATATAATATCATATGATTATATTACATTACTTATATAAAGAAAATTAATATTTAATTTAACCAATTTCACTTTTATTCCAAAAGTTAATAATAACTTCCATTTATTTTTATATATTTTCCAAACTACAAAGAAAAAATAGAATTGATCACTAAATAGAAGTAATATTAATTAACATTAATATCATTATTAATAACAAATAACTTTAATATTATTATTTAATATTAAATAATATTAATATTATTATTATTTTTTTAAATAACAATAATGTTATTATTTATTATTAAAAATAACATTAATTATTATATTTTAACATTAATATATTATTATTTTTTAACTTTAAAAAAAAAATATTAAAAAAATAAATAAAAACCAAGTTTCACGTGGGGCCCAAGGCCTCCACGGCAGCAAGTGCTGCTGCCCCAAGCATGAGGTAGCAGCGCTTGCTGCAACCTCAAGCTTGGGAACATAGCAAGCTGCATGGGAAGGGGTGCGTGGGCTGGGTTGAGCCCAGCTCCCCGCCATCGCCGCAAACCCCATTTTAATTTTTTTTTAATTTCAATGTTTTTCTATTAAATTTTTTTTTAAAATAAAACTCAGATAATCACAGAGCATACAAAATTGAAATACAGAGGTAAATCTCTGTTAAAAAAAATAATAGAACAATCCCCAATTAATTTTTTTTTTTTTTTAAAACAAAAATTTTAAACAAATAGAGATATCAAATTAAGTAACTGGTAATAAAAATTTTACCAGCAATAAAACTTCTGAGACAAAACAGAGATAGGAAGAAGTCTCCCAAATCAACCCAATTCATTCCTAAAATCAAATTGAATGGGAACAAGCTTGATCTCCATTCTCCAATTGAATTTTTTTTTTTTTTTGCTCAAACAAGAATGGACAAGAAGAAATCTAATTCATAATTATTTTTCCAATCTAGAAATTACTAGGAAGAAATTATTTGGGGGAAAAACTTGGCAAAATTTTTCTAGCATATCTCTACTCAAAAACACAAAAATAACCCAACTACAAACACCAGGAACAATGAATTTCTTGGATAAACAAAATGAAAAACATAATTTAAATTATGAAATTGCTTGGAGAGTTTGAGATTGAAATTTGATAACCAAATTGATGGGATTTTTTTTCAACAATCTCATGGCAAACAAAAATTCATAACCCAATACTCATAAAACCAAACTTTTAACAACAATTAGAAATTGGAAAGAAGCATGGATTTTTTTAAAATAAACAAGAAGAATTCAACCAACCTCTGGAGTTCCCAAGAAGAAATTGTGAGCTTCAACAGAATTCCAAGCCAAATCAAAACCCAAAATCCTCCTTCCAAGAAATTTTTCCAGAATTTGTTTTCTCCTCCAAACAAGCATATCCTTCCAAGAAATTTTTCCAGAATTTGTTTTCTCCTCCAAACAAGCATATCCTTCCAAGAAATTTTTCCAAAATTTGTTTCCTCCTCCAAACAAGCATATCCTTCCAAGAAATTTTTCCAGAATTTGTTTTCTCCTCCAAACAAGCATATCCTTCCAAAAATATTTACAAGGATAAATAGGAAAAATATTTTAACCTAATCTTTTAGGTTGAAATATTTTTCTATTAAAAAACATTTAAATAAAAACAATTGACTTTTTTCCATATTCCTTCAAAAATAAATGGGAATTTCTTTTTTTTGAAAAAATATACATTTCTCACATTTAGAAATTTAATCAATTTTTCAACTAAAATAGAAATCAATAATTTAACTTTATTTTGTTTTTCTTAAAAGCAATTAACTTTATTTATTTTACTTCTTCCATTTGATTTAAACATGATTACTTTTCCAAAATAAAACAACTATAGATTTAAATCTAATATATTAACCAAATAAGCTAGGTTTAAGACATAAAGGCATAATAATGAATAAATTGCTTTTACCAACAATGGATGACAACTTAAACTTAAATAAATAACCAAACCACTATGGCACGCAAATTGAGGAAATACAAGAAGACTTGAAGGTCAAACAAAAGGAACGGATGACCGACTGACGACACTCGCAAGAGTAGATTGAGGGTATAAGACATGCTCAGACCTGTGAAGCCAGGTGGAGACGATACCCTGTACCTACCCAGTACTTGTACCTGCAATATCCTGCATCATTGAATCACACATGCATGCATATAAATATAGAATACATGGCATACACACCGATGAAGGAGAATCGCAATGTTCCCTATCTCACCAAAATGAGTGAAGGAAAATTGTCCCCTTGCATCCAATACAATCGCAGACACGCAACATATATATGACACATCGCCTAGATAAAGTAAGATGTCAATACAAAGCAATAATCCATGAAATACTACAAATCAGCAGTACTGAAATACTGAAAATAACTCATGCATCTAATATCTAGATAAACATGAAATAATATCAAATACGTCTGAATAATGTCGAGCAATAAAGTGTCAACTGAATAGTAAATTGTAACAAAATATCAGTCTAATAAGTCCAATCGAGAAGGGGTACTACATAATGCCAACAATCCACCCTAAACTTATTGAATGGGACCAACATAATCCTCCGTACCTTGACACCTTCCAAAATGATGAGGTGATGATAGACTTTCTCAAATTATGAGATAGCATACCAAGTGGGGATCACAAGGTTGGGTATGCTATTGAACTCAACAGCGTGAATTACTTTGGAGAAAATGCCAAACCTTTCAGTCACAAAAATATTACAATCAAAATATAATCTTCAAGTGAAAACCACATTGTGGTACTTTTGGATCCCAAAAAAGTAAAAACAAAGGACACATCAAAGGGTGAAAACATCTCCGAGGCACCTGAAGATGGAAGGTTTGACATTCCCTTCAGCAAATAGGGAGAGATTGTCCATTCTCATAGAGGAGACAAAAGAAGTCAATTTGGGAACACTACAAAATCCACACATAATACATCTACCCAAATCATTGACTCCAATAGAAGATATTGATTTTGTAGAATTCTTTCAAAAGAGACAAATCAATTTTGCATAGTTCTATGTAGACATGTCAAGACTAGATCTAGATCTAGTCATGCATCATTTGACAGTCACAGAAGGAGCAAAGCCAGTAAAACAAAATATCAGAAAAATGCATCCTTAGATCGCACTATTAGTAAAATTAGAACTCAAGAAACTATTAGATGTTGGTTTCATAAGACCCATTGATTATGTAGACTGGATCTCCAACATTGTACCAGTGGCCAAACCAATGGGGGCATCCATATCTATATGGATTTTAGATATCTAAACAAAGAATTTCCCAAGGACAACTTCCCTCTACCCAACATTGATATGATCATTGAACTCACAATAGGACATGCAATGCTATCACTTAAGGATGGGTTCTTAGGATACAACTAGATTAAGATCACCCCAGAAGATCAACACAAGGCTTCTTTCACCTGCCCATGGGGAACATACTATTGGAATGTGATGCCATTTGGTCTCAAAAATATAAGAGCCACCTATCAAAGGGAAATGAATACCATCTTCCATGACATGATGCATACATTGATGGAAGACTACGTAGATGATTTACTAGATAAGTCATTAACAAGAGAGGATCACCTCACAGTGTTGGAAAAAATCTTCAGCAAACTAGAACAATACATTGTTCGCCTCAATCCAAAGAAGTGTATCTTTGAGGTAACTCCAAGAAAATCCTAGGACACATTGTCTTGAATAAAGGAAATTGAGTTTGATCCTACAAAGGTAAAAGTAATCATTGAGATGCCACCTCCTAAGAAAATCAGTTAGTTGAGGACATTACAAGGGAGGATAGAGTCATTGATATCATTATTTTAGTGTGGATTTGATGATGAAGTCTGGTACAGGTTAGGACTTTGTATATGTCAGGCATATACAGAGTTGATAGATCACTAACTTGTGACTTGTGTATGAGTTTCTTTTGTCGGGTTGTAGTCTGTTGTAGATGACTCTATTGCTTGGATAAAGCACTGGTTTACCTATTGGATTTTTGATGCATTTTGTGATCCTATTCAAAAGTCAAATCAACTTTTCATTTTATGTTTAGTTGTACTTGTCAGTAAAGAAAGTTTATAGGAATGTACACTGGTTTTCTGTAAACCTTTTGCTATTTTTATAAGAAAATAGTCATAAAAGGATTCACCTACCCAAGCTTTTAAAAGATTAAAATGTAGGAGGTTTCCTCATTGAAACCTTGTCTTGTCTTTATTTCAAACTTTTGTTGTTCTCTTTCATTGTAGCACAGAGGCAGTAAATTTCATTTTTAAAAGAGAGGGAACAAAAGTTTTCAAAATGGAGAACAACAAAAATGGTGACTCTGTTGGGGACTAATCTAAAGATCTCTGGTATAGATTGTTGAATCAAATTGTAAGTGAGTTTTCCCATTCGAGTCACCACAACAAAAATGGTGAATCTGCTAGGGAGAGTCAAATAAGATAAGTCTTATGCTACAAATCTATGTCTTTATTGCATAAAAGTGATTCACTGTGTTGAAATATATTTTATTCCCAAGATATTGGGTGGCGACTCTGAAGTAAGGAAAAATCCAGTGTTCTTTTAGAAAAAATCATAGTCACTTCAAAAGGTTAGTAAGATGAATAGGGGAAGGAATACTAGGTCTTATATGAAGAAAAACCCTCAAGAAAAGTTGCATGAAGGGTTACTTGAACCAGTCAAGAAGGGTTGGAAGGGAACTGTTATTCTTGATTAGTCAAATCAGTCATGGAAGCAGAAGAGTAATCAAATAGATAAGTCTTCTGAGCATCCCATATATGAAAGGTGCAATGCCTCTTATCATGACTCTGACCATGATATTTTGGGTTTTCATGCTGGCCTGTTTGGTACTAATGATGATATCCAAACCTTTCACCAAAGATTGTCTAATACTAGGGCTTCTAGGAGAGATAGGCATAGTACAAGTAATAGGGTCAATTCCATTCCCACAACTATGAAAGTAAATATCATTCTGATTGATATGGACCAACTAAATGTGTCGGATTCAGAGGAAACCTTGCCAGATCAAGATGAAGTGTCCCAAGAAATTGAGGTTCTCAATAAGAGAGTACATCAATTGATTGATATGAGAAAGAAGAAGGAAAAGGAAAAGGAGGATGAAACCAAAGCCAAACTTATTGAAAGAGAAAGGTTATTAAGACAGATTGTATATCTTAAGTTGTTTGCTCAAGAAGAACCTAGGAGTGAAGAGCATGGTACTATTATTAGAGAAATCTTGGATCCTAAAATTGATTCTACACCTAAAGTTGTAGCACAACCTAGTAGGGAGGTTCACAATGATCCCAGCTTAACAGACCCGTTATTGATAAAGGGAAGCATAAAGTAGTGGAAAATAGATCTGAGGATTTACTATCAGGAAGTGCAAAAGGACCCCTAGGAATGACTTTGCATGAGATTGAGGTAGAAAGGATAAGGAAAGAAAATGAAAACCTAGAAAGGGAGTTTGAAAAGCCTGAAATAGAAGCACTTAATGTTTAGTTTAGAAGAAAGATACATTGCTTAGAAGCTCCTCCTATAACTTTGCCACCTATAGATCAGAGTAATTTTACATCTCAACATACTTCTGCCTCTCTATTGAATACCCAACTAATGATGAAAACAAATGCTATCCCACTCGTTAAGCAATCTAAAAATATTACCACAAATAATTTTGTTGTTCCCTCAAGTACAATTCTAGCAAACCAAACTAGTCACGAACCATCCCATAATCAAAGTCATCAAACTCATATAGCTGGTGGTTCATGCCCAAGGGTTAATGCTAGAAATAAATTTACTAGAAATCAGTTTCAAAGGAGACCTATAAATGTTGAGTTGTATAGGCAGTTGTATTTTGATGGAATTCCACGATATCCAAACTGTGTCCCTATTGAAATGAGGGATAGACTCCAGAATTTTGCTAGGAACAATGCTATCAGTGCTAAAGAGCATCTGAAATCTTTTGGTGACATGATTAATGACTATGAAATTGCACATGAGGATGTCATCATGAAGTTGTTTGTGCAATCTTTGATCGAGGATGGTAGAGATTGGTACAAAGGGTTACTTGTAGATAGCATTAGTTCTTGGGAGGAATTCAAGAATTTATTTAAAGAGCAATATGGAGATAAGAAAAATGTGAGCTTTATGCTCAACAAATTTAACAATATCAGGAAGTTTGATAATGAGGCTGTTATAGATTTTAATGCACGGTTTCAAAAGGCAATGTATAGGCTCCTTCAATGTATGAGGTTAGATGAGAATGTATGTCTAACCACTTACTACAATGCCTTTGATCCTAAGATGGATTAAATTCTTAGAGATAAGAACCCACATAGTTTAAGAGGTGCTTTTAGAATTGCAATCAATGTAGAGAGTAATAGAAAAGCATCAGGTAAAGTGGGAAGAAGGAGTGATGGAATATTGTGGCAGGAACAAAAACCACAACAAAAGAAATTCTCTAAAGAAGATAAAATAGAGAAATTAATGACTGTTGTTAAGGATCTTACTGCTAAAGTAAGTAAACCTAAGAAGACTCACTACAACTAGCAAGATAGACCTGCTAGATTTCATGATATGCCATATGACACTGCATGGAAAGATGGCAAGCCTGTGCAAGATAGATCAAAAGGCACACAAAATAAGGACACCCCTAATCCTTTAAACGGAGGAAGTATACATAATATGGAAAATACCCCTTGGTGTATGTCATGTGATGGGCCACATTCCCCTTATCAGCGTGTTGTGGGTCAAGCTCTAAATGAATCCATAAGAAATGAGGGTGAACCTGCAGTCAATATGTTTGAGTATACTGTGGACAGTGACTGGGAGTCTTCACAAGATGAAGCAAGTGAATATGATGTCTCGAGAAGCAACGCAAATTTCCAAAGGCAATTCAAAGTTGACTGGCATCCCACTTCAAATGTAGGCACAATAGAAGATCAAGAGATTCATCTCAGAAGGCCTAGTGAGGAGGAAGTCAAGAATCTCACCAAGGCTGCAATAGCCAAAGCTAAGCATAACTATAATCTAAGAAGTAGCAAAGATGATGAAGATCAGGGTAAGCCTTGTTCTATTTTTTTTAAAGAAATTTCTTCTAAGAGGACCACTGAAAACAAAGCCCTTGTCAAAGATAGTCAGGCTAAAAGTGATCAGACAAGTAATTTAGGAAAACCTGATATTGTTGATACCACTGGTAATAAGGTAGAGACTATTGGTGACAAGAGAACAAGTCACCAAAAGATAGAGAAGGTTAAAGCTCATGCTACTTTTGATATGACCCAAGCTTTAACACAGATGAAAGTTTCAGTACCTTTAATAGAGATGCTGAAAATGAAAGAACATAGAGAGGCTGCTTATTCTTTGATTTCAAGTATAGCAGATGTGGATACTTCTTCTAAAAAGGGAAATGCAAAAGATGAGAAGGATCAAGAACAAAAGGTCCTAGAAGTTTATGTGGGCACCACTACTAATCAGGAACCATTTCAGATTGATCCTTTTTATGTCACACTATTAGTAAATAACAGATTGATAAAAAATTGCATGATAGATTCTGGTGCAGCTGCTAATGTAATGCCTTATGGGGTGATGAGAGAACTAGGTTTGTCAGAACACACTTCATATGGGAGGTGTTATGCTATGGATAATAGAGAAGTGTTTATTGTGGGTACTATGAAAGATGTAGAAGTAAAAATAGCAGCATTCGCTGAAGCTACTTATAAAATGGATGTTATAGTCACAGACACCAAGCCCCATTATGGCATGCTTCTATCTGGATAATGGGATGCTGCTATTGGAGGACATCTTCAGCTAGATTTATCATATGCAACTATCCTAGTGAATGGGAATTCAGTAAAATTGTACAAAGAACCACGTGGCCCAGTGGTTATTGAAAAATAGACCCAAACATGCTTAATTGCATGATAGATGTAGATCTTGATAACTTCAGGATTGAATCCATTTAGCCTTAGTTGAATAATACTGATCCTATTGTTGATGAGCTGAAATCCCAACAAGAAGGCCTGTGGAAGATGTATTTTGATGGAGCTTGCTCTAAAGAAGGGTTTGGAGTAGGAGTGCTCTTTATTTCCCCATCAAGTATTACCTTCAAGTATTCTTTTCTGTTGGCATTCCAATGTACAAATAACACAACTGAGTATGAGGCTTTGTTATTAGGTTTATAAATTGCTAAAATATATGGGATCAAGTTGTTAAGGGTTTATGGAGACTCTGAACTTGTAGTGTCTCAGATAAGGTCAAGGTATGCATCTAAAAATAACAAGTTAAAAAGGTACAAGCATGCTATTTGGGATGTCATTAAACACTTTGATGCATTTTCCATTGATTGGATTGAAAGATCTAAGAACATTATGGCATATTTTTTAGTTAATGTTGCATTAAATAATGATGATGTAACACTATCTAGAGTTTCAATAATTGAGACAAAAGCCAAACTAGCCATCCCAGATAATGTGTACAATTGGCAAGTTTTTGAGGATGATGAAGACATCCTTAGATTTGTACAATGCATAGATGACTATGAAGGTCAAAATATTGATTGTAGTGCATTGGTGGAGGTAGTAGATGGATAGGAAACAATTTTTGGAAGTGACATAGTGCAGTTAGAGACAAATGAAATACCCAAGGGACTAGTTGAACTAGAGGGTATGTTCAGTTATAGTGATGGTCACTTACATCAAACGTCATCTAAAAAGTTGGAGGAGCTGGAAGAGGTAAACTTGGGCACATAATCTTCCCCTAAGTTAGTGTATATCAGGAGAAACTTGTTGCCCCATATTAATAATAACCTCGTTAATTTGATAAGGAAGTACAAACATGTTTTTGCTTGGTCCTATGAGGATTTCAAGGCATATAGACAAGACTATTTTCAACATGAAATACCTCTACATCCTGATGCTAAGACTTTTAGACAAAAGCAAAGCCCCATTAACCACCTCCTAGAACCCAAGATGCAACAAGAGTTGATTAAGCTAAGAGAAGGGGGTATTATAAATCCTATAAGACATTCTTCATGGGTATCAAATTTAGTGCCTATCAGAAAAAAGAATGGGGACATAAGGCTTTGTGTGGATTTTAGGAACTTGAATGTTGCTTCCCTTAAAGATAATTATTCATCCCCAAACATGGAAGCTATGTTACAAAGGGTAACTAGTTGTGACTTACTGTCAATGATGGATGGGTTTTCTGGTTACAATCAGGTATTAGTGAAAGAACTGAACAATTTAAGACTTCTTTTACTACCCCTTGGGGAACCTATGTGTATGTAAGGATGCCATTTGGTTTGAAGAATTCTGGTGCAACTTTTAAGAGGGCTATGGATGTAGCCTTCAAGGAATTTATTAATATCATAATGATTGTCTACCAAGATGATCTGACATGTTTCTCAAAGAAGGCAGATGACCACTGTGGTCATTTGGAAAAAATATTTTGGAAGGCCTTGGAGTTTGGTGTATCTTTAAATCCAAAGAAATGCCACTTTGTTGTAACTGAAGGAAAGTTACTAGGGCACATTGTATCTAAGGAGGGCGTTTGAATTGACCCTAAAAGATTTGAGGCTATCAATAGGGTGCTTCAACCAAAACATATTAAAGGAATTCAGTCTTTTCTGGGTAAAGTAAACTTTGTCAAGAGATTTATTGCAAATTTTGCTGAAATTGTTAAGCCCATTAAGAAGCTTTTGAAGAAGGATGCCAAGTTCTTTTGGGATGATGAGGCAACACTAGCATTTGATAAGATTAAACAGGCTATTCAGGAAGCCCCAGTTCTTAAGTCCCCTAACTATAATAAGCCATTTTCACTATTTTCTTTTGCTTCATATCATACTATAGCAACAGTACTATTACAAAAAGATGGTGAAGGTTATGAACATCTGATTGCCTTCCACAGTAAATCATTGCAAGCTACTGAACTAAACTATGAAATTATGGAAAAACAGGCATATGCTTCAGTCAAGGTTGTTAAAGTATTTAGGTCTTATCTGGTAAATGCCCAAATTGTAGCCTATGTACCACATCCGGTTGTGAAAGACATCTTTTCCCAATCTGAAGTAACTGGAAAAAGATGCACATGGATAAGAAGAATACAAGAATTTTATCTTGAGATCAAAATCACAAAGCTGGTAACAAGTCTAG
Organism: Cryptomeria japonica; assembly: GCF_030272615.1. NCBI lineage: Eukaryota > Viridiplantae > Streptophyta > Pinopsida > Cupressales > Cupressaceae > Cryptomeria > Cryptomeria japonica. The sequence goes on along the minus strand of NC_081411.1, from coordinate 710,042,608 downwards.
GCTTAGCCAAGTTAAGGACTGAGACAAACTTTGAGGATATTGATATAAATAATGTTGATATTGAAGAGGTTATGATTACTAGTATTGAGAGGTAGCCATGGTATTTAGATATAGTATACTTCTTGAAGAATGCTTCATGTCCGAAAGGTATGGCACACAACCAGAAGAGAACATTAAAGTTAAAATCACATAAATATGTTCTTATTCAGGGAGACCTGTATTGGAGGAACAGTGATGGGAGGCTACTGGTTTGTCTGGATGAGTTCCAAGCTAAGAATGTTCTGAAAGAGATGCACAATTGGGTATGCAAAGACCACTATTCAGCTAAGACTACTAATGGTAGGATAATTAAAGCATGGTATTATTGGCGAACTTTGTTCAAAAATTCTCATAACTATGCTAAAAAATGTGATCCTTGTCAAAGGTTTTCTTCTAAACTAAAGTATACTGGTGCTTTGCCTTTCAATTTTGTTACAGTTGAAGCCCCTTTTGTTTAATGGGGCATTGATTTTATTGGAGAGATAATAGAAAAATCAAGTAGGGGTCATAGATGGATTGATAGGGAGATTGCTTGGAAAGTGCTCAAAAAGGCCAATTTGTCCAAGTAGTTCAATTTGTTACCCAAAAAATTGTTGAGTCTGTTGTATGTGTTTACAAAATCAGTCTTGTGGTTATAGTGCCAAGTACTTCATGGTTCACTTGCCTAATAAATTCCCTTTTAGGTGATGGCTCACACCCATGCTCAATCTACTCAAATTACTCACTCCACCCAACTACTCATTCTCAAACCCTGCTCTTTTGGCATTCAACACACTATTTTAGAGTGCATCTAGGAGACTCCAGCATGGACATGTGGGGGCAGCAAAGTTTTGTTCAAGGTTTGATGCTCACAATTTATTTTAAGGCCCATAGCCTTGGCTTACTCAACTAGGAAACCAAGGGTCAAAACCTCAAAAAGGGCTACACATTATCCAAGGACCTATTTGCCATCAATTTCACTATTTTAGATTGTTCTCCCAAAGTTCCAAGGGTCCCCAAGTCCTTGAAATTGGGTTCATGAAATTTGTGTGTTATGCAGTCAAAAGGGCTACTTGCTCGTGGAGGCCTAATTAGCCAAATTTTGCTTGTTCTACTCAACGATGGTCTCTTCCACTTTGGGAGTCAATTTGGATGCCCATAAAAATGCCAAAGCTAAAGGATTTTTGTGGTTTAGGTCCTTGACAAGGTTATTTTGCTGTTGTCCACCATTATAGGCATAAATGTAGGGTTTGGTAAGGTTTAGGCCAAAGAACATAGAAAAGACTTCCCAAATCCACAAACCAAACCTTCAAACTACCTTAGGACTTTTTCCACACCAAACAATTCCTTCTTCTATTATTGCCTTGCAAGCATTAAACCAAACAAGTGGCATACAACTGAAAAAACAAGAATTAGGACTGCCATATACCCTGTCACAGTCAATTCATTGCTAGGACAACATTTTGAAGCATCAATACTTCTCACAAAACACTTCATGAGTGTGAAAACATCAAACATTAATAAAAGACTCTGTAGCCATGCTTTTGAAGAGTTTCCAAAACTTGAAGGGTGCTTGAAAGACTTGGTAAATTCAACACCAAAACAATTCATAACAATTAGTGAACTCACTATTTTGTTTGCAAACTGAAAATTTCTAATAATTACAAGATGCTCAAATACACCAAGGTGACTCTCAACTCCATTGGGAAGATAACCATACCGCTGGCATACTCTTTTTTCTCATTCCCATTGTTTTTGGGTGCAAATTTTGAGTTTTAACCATGAACTAGCCGAGTTGCTCCAACTTGCCTAGTTCTCACTCAAATGCATCTTCAAAACACTTCTCTGCCACAAAATGAAATATAAGTACACTATATACAAACACATCAACTTGGAAAAATTCATTGGAGGGATCCCAGACCTGGATCAGCCAAGTTGATGCATTTTAGAACCCCAAAATCCTTGTTAGGACAACAACTACATAAAAAGGAAACTATTTTACACAACCACCTTGCAAATGAAAAACCAATGAAAAAATTACATGGGAAGCTTTATAATATCAAAATTTCCACTTCCAAGAAGGTACAATATGGATTTGCACAGCTACAGTACAGATTGTTATTCAAAAGGAAGGAAAAAGAAGGTAAAAACTAGATTTTTGTTCTTTTCTCATTAGCAAATCTTTGTCATTACATTTTCCAACCTTGTCCAAGGAAAAGGAAGGTATTTTTATAGTGTGAAAAAGTAGTTATCAAGTCCAGTACAGACTTCAAGCTTCTACAACTCCTTTTCAAGAAAAAAACCCAAAAATGACAACTTTGACAACTTTTCAAGTCGAATGACAACTTTTCTTGCTCAATGAGGCTTTTTTGACAATCTAACCTTGTCAACTTGTCTAAAAAACTTTAATATGCCTAAAAACACTTATCAAACATGTTCCAATTCTTTGGAAAGCATTAGAAGACCTTTTTGACAATTTTGCACATTTTTGCCAAAAATTGTCAACTCAAAACCTGAAAGGCAAAACTTGATCTCTAGAGCCCAAAATGAGATCAAAACCACTAAACATGACAAAAAACAACCTAAAACAACATTAACGACCTAACACAAGACATTACAAACATAAAAGCATTAAATACTCAAAAATCAGAGTTTTATTCAACTAGGTGCTCCTGCATCATACTCCCCCAAAGACAAAGAATTCATGTGACTCCTTGAGGCAGAAAAGAGGAAGGTATGCCAACTTTCTTAAAGTCAGCTTTAGGTATCCATGCGGCCTCTAAGATAGGCTGATCCTTCTATTTTATTAGGTGCTCCATGTAGGTGTGATTCCTTGTCTTTTTGAGAATCTTGGAGTCTAGAACCTATTTTGCTTGGGGAAAAGAAAGAGAAGGGAGAGATAGATCAGAAAGGGATTTGGAAACATCTAAAACTCTTTGAATCTCCTTAGGTGCCTTCCCTTTGAAAGGAATTAGATCTACAACATTAAAAATGGGGGACAAAGAAACATTAGTAGGCAAATCAACTTTCTAAGCATTAGACCCATGCTTAGCCAAGATGTTGCAAGGGCCTATCCTCCTCATCTGAAGTTTGCTTGGAACACCCTTTTGTAGCATTTCCTTGTTCAAATGAACCATCACATAATCACCTATGGAAAACTAAACATCTCTCTTTGTAGCATCCACTCTTGCCTTGACTTTTTGAGAGGTATCTTGGAGAGCTTGTCTTACTTGCTCATGAACCTCCTTCATGGATTGAGCCATGTCATCTGATGTTCCACTCTTATGCTGCAAGTTAGTGATATCCCTCAACTCCATTATACCCCTTTGATGTATACCATAAACAACTTCAAATGGACTTTTACCTGTAGACCGGTTAACACTATCATTGTAGGCATATTCGACTTGATGAATGAGCTGATCCCAACTCTGCCAATATTCCTTTGTCAAGCACCTAGGCATGTTTCCAAGAGACCTGTTCATGAATTCGCTTTGGCCATCAGTTTGTGGATGATAAGCTGAACCAAAAGAGAGATTAGTACCCAATCTCTTCCACAATGTTTTCCAGAAATGACCAAGAAACTTAACATCCCTATCTAAAACAATGCTAGTAGGCAAACCATAAATTCTAACAACTTCTTTGAAAAACAAATAAGCAATATGACTTGCATCATGTGTTGTCTTACAAGGAATAAAGTGAGCCATTTTGCTAAATCTGTCAACTACTACAAAGATGCTATCAAATCCTTCTTGAGTTCTAGGTAATCCTACCACAAAATCCATACTAATGCAATCCCAAGGCCTATATGGAATGGGAAGAGGCTGATATAAACCAACATTAGAGGAATTACCTTTTTCTTTGTGACATACCAAGCACTGCTCAACATACCTCCTGATGTCTCTCTGCATTTTAGGCTAATAATAGAACTTTTGAACCAGTTCTAAGGTCTTGTTGAGACCGAAATGTCCACTTAAGTACCCATTGTGCTTCTCTTGAATGAGGTTCTATCTCATAGAACCCTTTGGAACACACAATTGTCCACCCCTAAATAACAAACCATCCTGCAAAGTGAAATCAACATATGCACCATGGAAATTATTCTCAAAATCTCAACAAACTTTATAAGCTTCAACAAAATCATCATCAGTAGGATACATGTGTTTGAAACTATCAATAACAATGCTTTGAACTTCAATCTCCTGAATAGTTAACAACCTTCTACTCAAAGCATCTGCTACTTTATTCAACTGACCCTTCTTATGCTCAATAGTAAAAGTGTAAGCTTGTAAGTATTCTACCCATTTAACATGCCTATGATTCAGTTTATCCCGTGAGTTCAAGAAACTTAGTGCCTGATTATCTATGTATACAACAAACTCCTTAAGAAGAAGATAGTGTCTCCACTTCCTAAGTGCTTGTACTAATGCATGAAGTTCTAAATCATAGGAATAGTACTTTTTCTTTGCATCATTCAACTTCTCACTAAAGAATGCAACTGGTCTATTTTCTTGACTTAAAACAACTCCTACAACAATATTACTAGCATCACATTCAATAGTAAAAAGTTTATCAAAACTAGGTAAAATGAGCACTGGTTGAGTAGCTACTTTAGTTTTCAATAACTCAAACCCCTTATTGGCTGCATTTTTCCACTAAAATTTTACCTTTACACCCCCTTTGATGGTGTCTAACATTGCAGCACAAATCTCACTGAATCCCTTGATGAACTTTCTGTAAAACTGTGCCAAACCATGGAAGCTTCTAACATCACTGGCTATCTTAGGAGTTGGCAAACTGGTTATTGCTGCAACTTTAGATTGATCCATTTTCAGATTGCCTCCTGATACAACAAAACCAAGATAGACCAATTATTGCTTCATAAAATCACATTTTTCAAGATTAATGGTTAGCTGTTTATCATATAACTTTCTCAAAACATTAGCTAAATGATTCAAATGCTCTTCCTTAGTTTTTCTGAAAATGAGAATATCATCTAAATACACAACAACAAACTTTGTAATGAAATCATGTAAAAATTCATTCATGAGTCCATGAATGTGTTGGGAGCATTAGAGAGTCCAAAAGGCATGACAAGCCACTCATAGAGACCCTCATTTGTTTTGAAAGTTGTCTTCCATTCATCACCCTCTTTGATTCTTATCTGATGGTAACCACTCTTCAAGTCAATCTTACTGAAATACTATGCACCCCCCCAAAAATCCATCAAATCCTCTATCCTGGGTATGGGAAATCTGTATCTGATGGTGATCTTGTTTATGGCTCTAGAATTTGTGCAAAGTCTCCATGTTCCACCCTTCTTAGGTGCCAACACTGTAGGTAATGCACAAGGACTAATGCTCTTCCTAATCAGCCCTTGGTCTAATAGTTCTTGTATTTGTCTTTCTACCTCTTTATTTTGTTCAGGGGTCATCTTATAGGCTACCTTATTGGGAAAAGAGGCTCCCAGTATGAAGTCAATCTGATGGCTAATGGCTCTAGGAGGTGGTAAGGCTGCAGGTGTACCATCACTGATTATATGTTTGAAGTTATCAAGGATTTTCTGCACCTCATATGGTATGTCAACTTTCTTTTCTACCTTTTCATCCTTGGGTTTCACTATGAGTGCAAATCCCACTCCTTCACCCTCTTCTAGTGTTTTTATGAACTCTTTATCATTCACTAACAAGATTTTAGGTACTTTGTTGCTGCTCTCTCCTTCTTCAATGAGGGATTGAATCTGATAGGTTACTCCATCTTTCTGAAATGAATAGGAGTTTCTTTCCCCATCATGGTGTGATTTTTGGTCAAATTGCCATGGTCTACCCAACAGCATGTGGCAAGCATCCATAGGAAGGATGTCACTTATGATCCTATCTATATATCCACCTATGTGGAAATCTACCCAAGCTTGCTCATTTACTAACACATGTTGTCCCTTATTTAACCATGTGACCTTGTATGGCTCCTTGTGTTGTATCCTAGGTAGTTTCAATTTTCTTACTGCTTCCTCTAATATGATGTTGTCTATGGATCCTGAATCTATGATCACCTTACACACCTTTCCCATGATTTTACACTTGAACAATGCTCTTCTTTGTGAGGCCTCTATACTATGTGGCTTCTTCATTAATACTCTCTTGACCATTAAAATCTCACCATCTTTTGAAGCTAGGTTGGTCAATGCGGAAGTTCTAGTATTACCTCCATCTTCTTGAACATAGTTTACCCTCTTTTCACCACCATAGGATGAACTAGGCTTCTCTAGGCATCTATAGGCAGGGTGGCCCAACTTTTGGCAGTTATAGCACTTCATGGTTGAGAAGTAGGACCCTCTCCCTAGTCCATTAGATCTACCCCTACTCAGGTTGCTTGATCCTCTACCCCTATAGTTGGGTTTTCTCTAAGAACCCCCACTTTGCTCAATAAGTTTAGACTCTCCCTAGGAGAGTTGATCTATGCTCCTTCCCCCAAAACTGCATCTATGGCCTCTACCATCTCTTCCCCTACCTCTTCCTCTTTTGTTTTGTTCTTTCTTTCTCCTACCTTTCTCTTCCACTTTAAGTACCAATTGATAACACTTGTGTACTGTTTGTGGGCATAACAAGCTCATCTCTTCCTGGATGTTCCACCTAAACCCATTCAAGTACCTTGCCACTTTTATGCTCTCATCCTCTACTACTATGGATCTCATGCATAGTTTTTGAAACTCCTCAGTGTAGCTACTGGCATCTAGGTCTTTTTGTCTCAAGTTTTGTCTTTTCTTGTGAAGTTGTATTTCATATTCTTCAGGAAGGTAGGTCTCTTTGATTTTGGCTACCATTGCTTTTTAGGTGGCTATTGGTTGATTGCCTTCTTTCACCCTTTCCTCTTGGATGAACTTCCACCAAGTTAAGGCTGCCCCTCTCAGCCTTGATTTTTCTACCTTAACCTTCTATGCTTTGGTTATTCCATCACACTCAAAATGGTTTTCTAGACCTTCAATCCACTCTATTAGAGCATCTGGATCCATCTTTCCACTAAAAAAGGGCCACCCCTTCTAGGGTTTTACCACTCATAGCTCTCAAGGCTTTCAAGAATGGTTATTGCTCAATGACAGGGTCAGGTATGGGAACCTCATCTTCTATGGCCACCATTTTACCCTTATCTCCAACCTTATCATGGACCTCTTCAGTTTTGACTTCTACTTTAGCTAGTTTCATTGCCAGTTGATCTAATGTTTCTCTGAGTGCCCTATTTTCCTCTTCTTGGTCTTCAACCTTCTTAGCTATTTCTGCATTAGTCACCATGTTTTCCTAATGTTCCTTTTCTCCCGAATCTTTTGTTGGCTCTGATACCACTATGATAGGGAGATTGCTAGGAAAGTGCTCAAAAAGGCCAATTTGTTCAACTAGTTCAATTTGTTACCCAAAAAATTGTTGAGCCTGCTGTATGTGTTTACAAAATAAGTCTTGTGGTTATAGTGCCAAGTACTTCATGGTTCACTTGCCTAATAAACTCCCTTTTAGGTGATGGCTCACACCCATGCTCAATCTACTCAAATTACTCACTCCACCCAACTACTCATTCTCAAACCCTTCTCTTTTGGCATTCAACACACTATTTCAGAGTCCATCTAGGAGACTCCAACATGGACATGTGGGGGCAGCAAAGTTTTATTGAAGGTTTGATGCTCACAATTTAGTTTAAGGCCCATAGCCTTCGCTTACTCAACTAGGTAACCAAGGGTCAAAACCTCAAAAAGGGCTACACATTGTCCAAGGACCTATTTGCCATCAGTTTCATAGTTTTAGATTGTTCTCCCAAAGTTCCAAGGGTCCCCAAGTCCTTCTTGAAATCGGGTTCATGAAATTTTGTGTTATGCAGTCAAAAGGGCTACTAGCCCATGGAGGCCTAATTGGCCAAATTTTGCTTGTTCTACTCAACGATGGTCTCTTCCACCTTGGGAGTCAATTTGGATGTCCATACAAATTCCAAAGCTAAAGGATTTTTGTGGTTTAGGTCCTTGATAGGGTTATTTTGCTGTTGTCCACCATTATAGGCATAAATGTAGGGTTTGGTAGGGTTTAGGCCAAAGAACATAGAAAAGACTTCCCAACTCCACAAACCAAACCTTCAAACTTCCTTAGGACTTCTTCCACACCAAACAATTCCTTCTTTTGTTACTGCACTGCAAGCATTAAACCAAACAAGTGGCATACAACTGAAAAAATAAGAATTAGGACTGCCATATACCTTGTCATAGTCAATTCACTGTTAGGACAACATTTTGAAGCATCAACAATTCTCACAAAACACTTCATGAGTATGACAACATCAAACATTCATAAAATACTTTGTAGCCATGCTTTTGCAGAGTGTCCAAAACTTGAAGGGTGCTTGAAAGACTTGGTACATTTAACACAAAAACAATTCATAACAATCAGTGAGATCACTATTTTGTTTGTAAAATGAAAATGTCTAATAAGTACAAGCTGCTCAAATACACCAAGGTGACTCTCAACTCCCTTGGGAATATAACCATACCTCTACCACACTCTTTTTTCTCATTCCCATTGTTTTTGGGTGCAAATTTTGAGTTTTAACCATGAACTAGCCGAGTTGCTCCAACTTGCCTAGTTCTCACTCAAATGCATCTTCAAAACACTTCTCTGGCACAAAATGAAATATAATTACACTATATACAAACAAATAAACTTGGCAAAATCAATTGGAGGAATCCCAGACCTGGATCAACGAAGTTGATGCATTTTAGAACCCCAAAATCCTTGTCAGGACAACAACTACACAAAAAGGACACTATTTTACACAACCACCTTACAAATGAAAAACCAATGAAACAATTACATGGAAAGCTTTAGAATATCAAAATTTCCACTTTCAAGAAGGTACAGTATGGATTTGCATAGCTATAGTACAAACTGTTATTCAAAAGGAAGGAAAAACATGGTAAAAACCAGATTTTTGTTCTTTTCTCATTAGCAAATCTTTGTCATTACATTTTCCAACCTTGTTCAAGGAAAAGGGAGGTATGTTTATAGTGTGAAAGATTAGTTATCAAGCCCAGTATGGACTTCAAGCCTCTACAACTCCTTTTCAAGAAAAAAACCCCAAAAAGACAACTTTGACAACTTTTCAAGTCAAATGACAACTTTTCTTGCTCAATGAGGCATTTTTGACAGTATAACCTTGTCAACTTGTCTAAACAACTTTGATATGCCTAAAAACACTTATCAAACATGTTCCAATGCTTTGAAAAGCATTAGAAGACCTTTTTGGCAATTTTGCACATTTTTGCCAAAAATTGTCAACTCAAAGCCTGAAAGGCAAAACTTGATCTCTAGAGCCCAAAATGAGATCAAAACCACTAAACATGACATAAAAAAACCTAAAACAACATTAACAACCTAACACAAGACATTAAAAACATAAAAGCATTAAATACTCAAAAATGGGAGTTTTACTCAACTAGGTGCTCTTGCACCATGGATCATGGTGGCTACAGATTATTTCACCAAATGGATTGAAGCCACACCTACCAAACAAGCCACTAGTAAAGTTTTCATTAGTTTTTTGATGGCTAATATAGTAACAAGGTTTGGTGTTCCTACTAAAATGGTCATGGACAATTGCATGTGCTTCAGGTCTGGGGAGTTTGCAAAGTTCTGTGCTAATTATGGGATTATTATGTCATACTCTTCACCATACCACCCACAGGGAAATGGCCAGGAAGAATCAAGTAATAAAAGTCTCCTCAATATTATCAAGAAGATCCTAGAGGAAAATAAAATGTCCTAGGATCAAAAGCTTAGGTTAGCTTTATGGGCTGACGAGGTGACTATAAAAAAGGCCATTGGTACATCCCCTTTTGAGATAGTTTATGGAGTAAAAGCCAGAATACCTTTGAATAATTTGCTTCCAGTTTACAATTTTTTGTAGATTGAAGAATTATAAATATCTGAGCCCATGGAAGAAAGAATGATTCAGTTAATAGAGCTGGAGGAAATGAGGACTGCAGCCCATAAAAGGAATATGAAACTTCAATTATAGTCAAAATACCTTTTTGATAAAAGTACTAGTACAAGAAAATTCCAAATTGGTGAGATGGTGCTACAGAGGAATGCAAGAGATCAAGACAAAGGAAAACACAAGAAATTTGAATCATTATGGATAGGCCCTCTGATCATTTTTTATGTTAATGGAAAAGACTCCTATTTCCTCCAAAGATTGAATGGTGAGTTACAGGAACTGCCAGTGCATGGATAGTTTTTGAAACAATACTTCTCATGAGCTTTCCATGTACAACAGTTTAGGTTTTCTTTTGTTTATTCTGCTTTGTTTTAGTTTTCTTTTGTTAGGGTTTTGTTGGTTTATGCTCTAGATTTTTTGTAGATCCTTGTGTTGGTCTTGCATCCAACCATCCCCAGTCAAAGCCATTGTTATCACTGTTTTTGAATATGTTGAAATCTTGCCTTTAAGCTGTTGGAGTCTGTCAAAATTTAGAAATTTGACCTTTGTCTGCAAGATTATGGTTCTAAGGGTTTAGGGTTTTTGGGCATTTAAAAAACATTTGAAAAAAATAAACCTTTGTGTTGCTTTTTCTCCAAATCTTCTATTTGCCCATTACCTTTTTCCACTTAAGTGGAAGGGTCACCGCATCATTGAAAGGGGGGGCACTTTATGTTTTAGGCTTAGTTGAGTTCCTTTATTTTTAAAATATTTCGCATATTTTCCTAAGTCCTAAGTCTTTCCTTATATCTGTCGGGGTCCCTAAAGGCCAAATGAGTTCTTGTTGATCTAACAGTGGTCGTTGAGTCGCTATACGAAGTTGCTGTTAGGGTTCCCACAGATACTGAGAGGGGGGGGGTGAATCAGTATCTGATCGGTAATGAGATTTTCTTAAAACTGAATATGCAGAACATAAAGTAACAGTATATCGGTATGCTAGAATTAATGTAAGTAACAGAATCAAAAACTTCCACATGAAAGGAACACCATAACACAAGATGTTTAACAAGGAAACCCAGTGTGGGAAAAACCTTGGTGGGATTTGTGACCCACAATATTCACTTACTGGCCAATAAGAGAATATTACTTACAATAGGGGCCTGCACATGGAGGAAGGCCAACTGCCTAGAGCACACTGCTCAATAAGAAGTCACACTGACTTACAATGAGGATTTACACAAATCTAATATTCTGTACTGCTTTACAATAGCATCTTCAATGCCAGATTCAGTACCAGTTCTTGCTCTATTCTTTACATATACCCTTGACTTACAATTCGCACATTAGGTTTGCCTTATAATTTTCTTTATGCTTCCTATCCATATTATACAAATGTCTACAATGATCTCTTTTATATACAAGAGTCATTTTACAATTTGCCAAGTCGGCTTACAATAAATAAACAAAATATTACATATCAAAAATCCTGTCGACCTCTGTGCTGGTATACATATTTTCTTCTGTGTCGGTGTACATCTTCTATGCCGATGCCAGTGTAGAGTGATCTTGCTGATGCTAGTGCACTGTCTTTCTTGAATAATGTTTTGCTGGTATAATGTCTTGTCGGTGCCATAGGATTGCAAGGTTGCCTGTGTAATGCTTTGCCGGTATAATATCTTATCGGTGCCATAGGATTGCAAGGTTGCCATCAATGACAAAACCTTCAATCACACACAATGTCTCATTGGAGTGTCCATATGCCAACAATCTCCCCCTTTGGCATTGATGGCAACACTCATGAGAAATTTCAAAAGATATCCAAAAAATGTGTAGACCAAAAATGTTACCAAAAATGTGAGAGCTCCCCCTGAGCATGTGATCCTTGTGTTTTGAATTTTCTCATCCTACTACTCCCCCTTTGGCATCAATGACAAAGGTTAGTAGATTTTGTAGTTGTACCAATCCATAACCTCAACCTTGTAGTTGGGTAGTTATTATCTGAAGAATATCTCCCAAAATTACGTTTATACCATCCATAAACTTCTTACTATCTTTTATTGCTGTCTCAGTTCTGTATACTATACCGGTGAGATGTTGCAAGTGCTCTACCAGTGTTTTGCTTCCCTATGTTAGTGCCTCTAATATTTCCTTCTGTAGAGATGCTAAATAGTCCAATCTTGGACTTAGTTTAGATCTCAAGAATTTTGCCTTGTTTATTATTTTCTCTTTCTCTCTTTCTAATTTGAGCAATTCTTCTTCAAAATTTGTTATCTTTTCCTCAAAAACTGATAATGTATCGGATGAGTTAACAAAATTATCTGCAAGTTTATTGATCTCTTCTTGTACCTTGCTCATCTTTTTGTCTACATCTATGGTCAAAAAGTTTATCTTACAGGTGTCTTTGTATAGAGTTTTGTACTCTTTCAATAAATTACACAGTTTTGGTAGAAGTGTGTCAAATTCCCTGTTACACTTCTGTATTCCTTCCTCAAAGAATTTTTGTTTCTCTTTTTCTACAATTTCCTTTATAGATTCTACCTTTGTTTGCTCAAAATTTCTAGAAATATATTTACAAAGTGTATCCAACTGGCCTAAAGAATCTTTATTGTCTATATTACAATTAGGAGCTATTGATTTCAAAAATGGAATTGAATCATCTATCGCTTTATAAGCTTGTGAGCTATAATCAGTTATTTTCTTGATAGATTCAAGTAATACCTTTGTCACATTTGATGGTGACCCAACAAACTGAGTACTAGTGGAAGTGACCAGGCTTGTATTGACCTCTGGTAGGTCTGTTTGTGTCTGCATTTCTTATAGGTGGCATCTGTTCTGGAGCCTTTAGCTCTGTTGGTTTCTCTGTTTGTGTTCCAGATTCCATCTTTTTCTCTGTATCTGTTGCTGGTTGCTCTATGTTTCCTATTGCCAGAGGCTCTTTGACTATACCTAATTTATCTGGTGTATCCTTATCTACCACTATGTTGATCTTCTAAGTATCAACATTCACAGTATATAGGACTTCAGGATTAGGATTATTATCCTCTATATCCATACTCTCAGCTACCAGTTGATCTTCTGTAGTTGTTGTTTTTATCAGTGGAGTATTTAAAGGAGGTGGGGGTAAGTTGTCTCTAATCTTGATACTTGGTGGTCCACCAACTTTACCTTTCCCTTTGTCCTTCTGATATACCAGAATGGGCTTGGGATTCCTATATTCTTCTTGTTTTTCTTTTTCAACCAAGAATATATCCCAACCATTTTCTGTTTCCTTTGAAACTTCTATAACTCTACCTACCATTAGTGAAATTTGCTGGTGTGCAGTGGAAAAAACTGTCCGGTTGGCCTGAGCTATCAGATCATCAATTTCCTTAGGTGAGTTAACCAGGTATACTGCAAGTAATTTTTCTATTTTAATTTTCTTATCCAACTCAATTATTCCTTGCCTTCTGGCCTCAAGTCTTTTGTATAGATCATCAGGAATTTCATTTAGGACTTGCATCAAAAACTTTTTATACATGTCCATGTGTAATATAACACTATCCTCAACTTGTCCTTTCTCATCATCTGTTAAAGTGTCATATATTTTCTCTATGTTTTTCAATTTACCTTCCTTTGTGATCTCATTCAGTAATATGTCAAGAGGGGCCAAGTCAGTGTTTGTCTTCTTCTTCCTTTTGGGGGTCAGCTTCTTCTTAGGTGTGACTTTCTTGACCGGAGATCTCACGGCTTGTTGCTTCTATCTTGTCCTTCTAGGTGAAGGAGTGGTTGCCGGTGAGGGGTCTCTTTTCCTGACAACTCTTTTGAAGGTTGCTAGCATATCTCCTTTTGAGGAAGTACCTACCGGTGATAGATGAGTTTCAGGTTGTTGGGCTGCCAACTCATCTTTAGTTATGCCAGTTTTCTTTAATACATCTTCCTTTATGGCTTTTGCTTGTCTGGATCCTTTTCTCACAAATGCCTCAACCTTTTTCACTCTCTTCTTAGATTGAATTTGACTTTCTATGGTCTCAACACTACCTATAGATAGGAATCTGGAAATCATCAAAGAAAATATAACATTAGCCTAGTTCAATCACGAAAACTCAATTGCGATGACCAATCCTTATTACATTCAATGAAAACATGAAAACAAGACATTCAAAATGAAATCTAAGCAAACCAAATGCAGATGTCTCCTTCATGTGGCTCCATTTTCCTTCTTTCTCCTTCAAATAGCTTTTGTTTTGTGGATCTCACCTTCAAGTGCATAAGTATAATATGAAAGCAAGATGAGACGACAACATAAGGGTACTAGAAGCATGATTGATTCGACCAAGGGCCTTGATTGAAGAAATTCATCCAATTTATAGACAAATTGGAGAAAAGACAAGATTAGCATGAGGAGATTTGAAAGGAAATTTCAAATCAAGAATGACAAATATGACAAATTGACACTTTCTATGCAAGATTGATTGATTGATAATTATGACAAACTGCTATGTCAAAATTGATTGATTGTCAATTATGACAAATTATGACAAATTTGCTATGTCATTCCCATGAAATTAGGAGAAATAGGAGAAAATAGAAAATTAGATGAATTAGATATTAGGAAATTAGAAAATTGATGAAAATTAAAAAATTAGGTAAATTAATTAATAATTTTTCATTCATTAATTAATTCACAAAGAGGGAGGAATTAGTTAGCCAATTAAATAAACATTTAATTGTGACAAGAAGACTTAGGATAAATAAATAAATAATTTACCCTAGAGGGAAAATGACAAACAAGGTTAAATGAATAGATCATGAAACCCTAGAAAATGAATTAGAAATGCAAGGACGACAATTAGGTCTTGATGTAGGATTGATTTGATCATGATTCTGATTAACGATAGGACCAATGCTGACAAACGATTTGATTGATAAATGTGCCAATTGATGAGGAACAATGACTAATTGATCCAAATTGACATGATTGAGAAGGACGATGATTGATGTCAAATCAATCGCAAAATGACAAGATTGAAAATGACAATGATCAATGACAAAATAGATTGCAAAATGACAAGATTAAAAATGACAACGATCGATGACAAATCGATCGCGAAATTGACAAGATTGAAAATGACAATGATCGATGACAAATCGATCGCAAGATGACAAGATTGATAAGAGGACAAAACCCTAAATCCATCATCAATTAGGATTGACGATGTCCTAAAATGAAATCGAATTGACGATGTCAAAATATGCCAAATGAGCATGCACATTGATGTGAAAGGATAAGATTGACCAAGATCATGACAAATATTGTTATCGACAAGACCAAATTTGAAAGCAAGATAAATGAAAAATGCAGAAGAAGGACTCGATGTTCGCAAATGATAAAGACCAAGTGCGTGACATAGAAGAAATGTTAATGCGATACAAAAACCCTAAAATAAGGCAATGCACCAATGTTAAAGTATGACTCCGCAAGCATTGACCAATTTTAGACATTTACATTTTGCCCCTCTTTGAGACAATGTGATTTTAAGCGTTGTTTCAAAGAACAATAATGAAAATGCCCCAAACACTAACAATGACATATGCATGCCCCCTCGAGGAATTGGCTGGAAACATCTAGAAAAGAGGCCAATTGATCGATAAGAATGATAGAAAATGATAGGAGCAAACAGACTGACAATCAGGGATCGGATGCATGAATGACAAGCAATTTAAGGTGCAAAAGACCACAACCAGCATGAGATGGAGAGAGTGCACTTCCATCTATGCACTGACAAAGATCTATAAATGAGACAAAGAGGGTGAAAAGAGCTCATTTGCACTAGCCAAAAAGGAGGATTTGTTGCTCTGGAAAAGGACGGTTGCAGAGAGATGGTGAACATTCCAATGGCAGATCACCTTGGACAATGTGTATGCACATACAGATGACCAGATGATGTGGGAGCAATGATATGTATCGCAAAAACCCATATTGTCAATTTCATGAATTTGACTTGCTTGCGGGACATTGTGGGACCTACAGAGAATGCAGAAAGTGACTTCTACGCCTATGTGAGCACATCTTGTGCTTGTGTAGGGTACACAGGGACAAGTCAATGCAACACAGGCGCAGGATACAACACACAAGCACAGTTGTTCACTGGGAACTCAATTTGGTCAAAAACAACATGTGAATGACCCAAAAAAGGGGGGATAAGGGTAGGATAGGTCAAAATAGATTAGAAACACCCTGATTTGGACATGAAACAAGGAAATGCAGCCCGTAGGAGCAAACCCTAAAACTAACAAAATGTGCCCCAATTGTGATGCAGAATCAACAGTATCCACTGATTACATGGGAGAACTGACCTGACTGCTTCATGTTATGACATAGACTTAGAAGCACGGATAGAGATACATTAGCAGGACTCAAAATATACTATATCACATTCATGCTCGAGATTAGGGCAAACACAGGACTGCTCACCGCATTGGCAGAGCGATGGCATTTAGAGACCTCCTCATTCCATCTGGTGACTGGAGAGGCGACTGTGACACTAGAGGATGTATGGTGTATCCTCCACATTCTGATTCATGAGGAGATGATAGAGTATGACCCAGTGACAGGGAGAGACGCATTGTGTAGATTATTTGAGTGTGACGCAGATGATTTGGATATCGTAGAGAGGGAGATTGGCTGGGAGACCATGGCATCAGAGTATGATCGGCGATATGTGGTGATAGCAGTGGTGATAGCATGCCTACTAGCAGGGGATATATGAGGACATGGATTCCCTATTGGATGGGGAAGAGTGCTAGAGTGGATGGTGATAGAGGGGACTATGTACGCATGGGGACCATGTGTGCTTGCTATGCTATATTTTCAGCTACATCAAATAGCATATCAGAGGGTGTAGACTTTGAGCTATGGTGTCGCACTGTTATAGGTATGGGCATTTGAGCACATAGCCATATGTCGACTGATTGCAAAGAGAAGGGTAGTACTACATCAACCATATGTGTACTGCTATGGGGGAGCACTGAGACAGGGTCCTTTTGGATACATATTGTATTGGCAACATGAGCTAGACAGATTGAGAGAGTTCACATGGAGGCCATATCTGGATTGCCCTAGATGGTCAGATGATGGTGATGAGCTACCATATTGCAGATAGGAGAGATGCCTGATTGGGCGACCAGTGAATCTCCAGAGAGTGATTGAGATGTACCTACCAGAGAGAGTCAGACAACAGTTTGGAGAGAGGTAGGATGTACCTAGAGGGGCTGCACACTTTGCCCAATCTCACAGAGAGATGAGTCAGTGGGGGAGGATGATTCAACCACACATAGCATATGCTGACTTCACACAGCTACAACAGAGACAGTGGGATTGGAGATTAGATGTGGTGGATGCCGGGATGATGGAGGAGTATGAGAGACGGTTTGCATGATGACGGCCAGTGCCATTGATAGATCCTGATATTCTGGTACAAAGGAGATGGGAGGACTTCCCACTCGCAAGAGAGGAGGAGGGAGATGATGAGGATGAGGAGGATGAGGGTGGTGATGAGGATGAGGGGGATCATGAGGAAGGAGATGATGATGAGGGGAATGATGATTATGAGCCAGACTCAGCTGATTAGGAGTCATTGCAGGATATACCCATAGAGATGGATACAACTAGCATAGAGGAGATGGAGATATGCAGGGATACCATAGCGAGTCAGCATGATCATATTGCGACATTAGAGAGACAGAATGCTATCATGAGGATAGAGCAGGATCAGTTCAAAGCAGAGATAGCCAGACTTACAGCGGCTCAAGATACATCAATAGCTCAGGCACAATGAGAAGAACAGAGAGTCATTGAGTATATTGGGTCGATTAGCGATGCCAGTGCATGTGAGATGGCAGAGATGTTGGTAGAGATCAGAGAGGAGATACGCCATTGGAGGACACTATATGAGATTGCAGTTCCACCAGAGCAGAGAGAAGCTTCATATCGAGAATGATCGAGGACAGAGAGTAGGCCACGTTCTCAGAGGTCAGTGAGCAACATGGGAGTGAGTGGACCTATGAGACCACCACAGCCAGGACTAGGGGTGGGAGGGACATCATCCTTGAGACATGGCAGGGATGAGGAGGATAGAGGGAGCACCCAGTGATAGAGGCCCATGCTCCTTATGACAGACAATTGACATTATGTAGTGTGATATTATATAGTCAGCCTGTGGGCCATGCTTAGGATAGACAGTCCAATTTTTTACTCCAATATTATTGTGATATATGATATGATATGCATCGATATGATGGGATGCAATGTGTTATGACATATGTTCACTTTCCATGCATGGATATCTTATGCACTGTTTATTGTGGAACATGTATGGATACATTTTGATGTGTTTGTGATGCATTTATAATATGAAATGAATAAAATGCTTGATGTGATGCTTGATGTAATGCAAATGTACTAACCAAATGGATGCAGGATGCAACATATGTGTTTTTGTGTGGAGATTGGAGAACTAGATTGAACTGACTGCCCAAACTGACGAAAGAAATGTTAGTAAGAAGAAATGAGACAGAGGACAGTTAGAGGCGAAGAAAAACTTGCTTTCACTAATGCACTTTGTAAGTGAGAACCTTTATTTAATGTAGCAAAATGGATGCTTAGCATCATGGCATTAAAGGCTAGAGCTGAAATGCAACCCTTTTTGCAAAAGACAGACACATCGCACACAAGGAATGAGTGAGGCATCCTAGGGTGCATACATCAAGGGTCAAGGTATGTGCAACATTCACAAAGTGAACGTACTTATCATAGACACCCAATGATATAGCTGCCCCAGTTTGTAACAAACATTCCACTAATAGCAAACACAACATAAAAAGGAAAAGGACCATGAACCATCTCGGTCACTCTAAATCACTCAGTGACATCATCGAGCAACATAGGAACATGATTGAAGATAAATCAATAAACGATAAGACTCGCTAATTCCAACAAGTCAAACAAACATCTTGATCTTCATTGCCAAGAGTTGAAAATGTTGATAAGATGGTCATGTTGTCTGGTTTCAGGGAATGCGGTACCCCATCTAAGACAGGACATAGTCTTGTTTCGAGTATACCATACCCTGTATAAGACTCATGATAGTAGTGACAAGGTCAAATGATATTGATGTTGATGTTCGATTGATATGACAATTGTGATCAGTTTGAATGTCTGGTTTGATTGAAAAAGGTCATCTGTTAATGCATGATTTCATTAAAGCACAATGTGTGATTGCGTGTCGTTGGAGGTATGCTCAGTGATCTGTCTTATGCACAAAGGGGATATTTTTTGTTTTGCTTTTCGAGTTTTTACAATTTTTTTTGTGTTCATTTTTTTCAGGACTTTATTTGACTTTTTAGGGATTTATTTTAGGACATTTTTCAATTTTTTTGGATTATTTCAGGACATTTTTCAATTTTTTGGATTATTTCAAGACATTTTTCAATTTTTTTGGATTATTTTAGGACATTTTTCAACTCGAAAGTTCTAGTGATTGATCATGACAAGGGGAACACACCCAATGCACATCTGAAAGATATATATAGAAACCAGGACCGAAACATATGTACAAGAAATGGAGTATGCAAGACAATGATGTTGACCAATCACAGGCCTAAAATAGAACATTGGGTCAGGACAAGGATAGGCACGATAAATCTTTAGAGAGAAAGCATAGTTAGAGGTCATGATAGATGACAGAGAAATGATCATTTTTCCACATGGCGTCTGTTTGCCAAGTTTTCACTAGAGGGTGAATCATTTTTCTATAATTTTTTTTTTTTTTTTTTTTTGAGCTTTTTGATTTTTTTGTATTTTTTCAGGATCATACTTGAAGAAGTGTTGATAGAAAATTATGCCTAGTACTTGTGAAGGTGCATGCTATTTACAATATTGGACAAAGGTTCACCTTCTGGGGTGGCAAGCTGATATGCCCCCGAGCCATAGGCTGCAGTCACTATGAAAGGCCCAACCCAATTAGGTTCAAACCTACCTTTGATGATGTCAGTAGATTGTGCATTCTTAGGGTTTGCCTTTAAAACCAGATCTCCCACTTTGAAGTGTCGCCCTTTGACCTTCTTATTATAAGAGCGACGGAGACGATTTTGATATGCTTGCAAATGTGTCAGGGTTGTCTGACGTTTCTCATCTAACATCTCAAGCTGATGCAACCGAGAGACTCTGTGCATCTCATCATCAATCAGATTTTACAAGGAAAAATGCAAAGAAGGAATCTCCACTTCCAAGGGTAAAATGGCTTCCGCACCATACACCAAGGAATAAGGTGTTGCGCCAGTAGGTGTGCGGATAGAAGTGCGATAAGCCCATTGTGCTGGATTCAACTGTACATGCCAATCTCGACCAGCGTCATTGACAACCTTTTTTAGGATCTTGATAATGGTTTTATTTGATGCTTCGGCTTGACCATTACCCTATGGATAGTATGGACTGGAGATACTTCTTCCTTTGGTTCATTGGGGGCTTCCAGAAGTGCTTTGGCATAAGTTTCCACTATGTGGTCATCTGTTTCATACCCCATCTTTGTTACCCAGATTGTCCTTGGGATGACTGCTTCCATCCAGATCTCATCCTTTTTTATTACAAAACATATATCATCCTT
Source organism: Cryptomeria japonica (assembly GCF_030272615.1). NCBI lineage: Eukaryota > Viridiplantae > Streptophyta > Pinopsida > Cupressales > Cupressaceae > Cryptomeria > Cryptomeria japonica. The sequence continues at coordinate 710,022,002 of NC_081411.1, read as the reverse complement.
GTATTTGTTGACAATTTCCTGTGATAGTCGGATTCTTTTATTCATTCTGACCTTTAGTGCTTGAAAAGACTCATTGATATTCTTTTCTTTGTTTTCACCCATGTTGTTGAATAAGTCAGATAATTGTTTTCCTACCGGTATGTCAAATCCAAAATCCTTGTTGCCTATACCAGGAGCCTGTTTGGTTATATGTAGCATTAAGCATACAAGTAAATTTCCAAATCTAAAGGTTCCTTTCTTATCTTTCTTGATTTTTGCTAAATTGTCAATTAACTCATCCTTTAACCATTCACAAATATCAATTTTTACATTGTCCTTAACCATGTCATAAGCACTCTTTATACATAAACTAGAAATTGAGTTAAGCCTATTAGCATGAGTTACTTTGTAACCTAAAATAATGCTAACAAATCTAACATTTGTATCGGTCACATCATTAACCCTCAATGATCTCTTGTTGGATGTTGCACTAGTTAAGTTTGTTACTAAGTCATTGGAGACCTTCTTGGTTTTGTCGGGTCTACTATCGGTGGAGGGTAACCCTGTTACTACTTTCACAACTTCCTTTGTAATTTTATGCACTGAGTTAAGCCAAAAGAATGAACCATGTACCCTGCTCAGAACTATCCTAACCACTTCCTTGGGAAATTTAGGAATGCAGAGGATTTCAGTGAATCCTAGGATTTCAACAATTTTATGCTCAGGTTTCACATTTCCGGAATTGTCACATATGACAGACTTATACATGTTTTTAATTTCTTCATCACCTAATTCCTCTATGTTGCAATGAATATACATTCTAGGGTCTTCTGCATAAACAACACCTTTTGGAATTTTTGAAAAAGCACCTGTGTTGTCATCTTTCTTAGCTACCTCGGGAACTAGCTGAAACACAGGCCTAGGTCATTTTATAACTTTGACTACTGTAGGGTTTGCTATGAATTCAGGTGCAAAGGAGGATGCCATGATGATAAATACCTTTTTTTTCCTTTGGATGGATTGATTGCTGAAGTGCTTTGCCTCTTTGCTCAGAATGCCTTAGCTCGGAAATCTTCACGCTCACTGAAAGTTTGAATTCACGGTGAAATGAAATGGAGCCAAAAACCTTATTTTATAAAGTCTTTCCTGCTACCTACCACATTAATTGCTTGCCGGTAATGTATTACCTTAACTTTATTTGCCGGTAATGAGTGATTTTCAACTTCTTCTTTTTTCTAATCGAGGGAATAATAGCACATGTGTCATTAGATTGCCAAACCCTCAAGATAATTTTCTTCAATTTGATGAAGAACATCTTGTCGGTGGATCATTACTCTATCTTTTCGGTGGAGCATCACATTGTCCTACCAGTGGAGCATTTGTTGGTTCTACCGGTGGAGAAGTATCCCTAATATTTAGATCACCTTTTCTAATCCATTGCTTTGAGAATTCTTTCTTAACCTCTTCAACCTTTTCTTTACCTTTCAAACTAGTACTTTTTTAATCTATCGGTGTACCTTTACTTCTACAAAATTTAGCAATATGACCAATCTTGTTACATGCATAACAAGTTACATTATTTTTCTGAATAGCTTTCCCATAACCTATGTCAGCTTGTGTCCTGCATTGATTTGATAAATGACCAAATCTTCCACATACATAACATCTTACATTCATTCTGCAGTTTTTTGAGTTATGACCAATTTTGTTGCATTTGGAGCATTGACCGGTGGGAGGATTGATATTTTGATAATTCCTAGATCTACATTCATTTGCCCTATGACCATATTTGTTATAGTTAAAGCATTTTCCATTGAATTTGTAAGTATTAGAAGGTCTTATCGGTTTGCTGTGATCCTAGGTATTTGTAGTACCGGAGCTTTCTCCAACTTCAAATCCAATTCCAGAAGTGTCACCTTTGGGTTTTTGATTCTTCAGTAAGGTACCAAGTTCTTCCAAGCTTTTCTTGAATTTTTCTTTTTGTTGATTTGTAGTTTCCAATTCACTTTCCAAGATTTCTTTTTGTCTCATTAGTTCATTCGAGTCATTCTGAGTATGCATCAGATCTATCTTCAACATGTCATTTTCATAGCTAAGTCTTGTGTTCTCATTTGCTGCATCACTTAGTCTTTTGGTCAATTCTTCTTCATTCTTCTTTCTGTCCTCAATCTCTTTGCAAAATCTCATAGTCATATCCTGCATTTCATTTTTTATTGTCATGATCTCTTGTTTCAATTTGCTTATCATATCATTTAGTGATTCCTTTTCATCATTCTCATTTTGCAATTTTTCACAAAGTTCTCTTCTCTTATTTCTTGTAATAGTAATATTTTCTTGAAGTGCCTGTATAATGTCCTGAGCTACTTTTAAATCATCTTCTAACTTGATATTTTTCAATTTTTCTGCATCATAGTCAATAAGAGCTCCTTCAAGTTGCTTCATCAGATTTTCCATCTTTACTGGTGTCAAGATCTTCCTCAAGCTATTAGGCTTCTGAAAATAGAGGACCAAGCTCTGGTACCAATTGTTAGGGTTCCCACAGATACTGAGAGGGGGGAGTGAATCAGTATCTGACCGGTAATGAGATTTTCTTAAAATGGAATATGAAGAACATAAAGTAATAGTATACCGGTATGCTAGAATTAATGTAAGTAACAGAATCAAAAACATCCACATGAAAGGAACACCATAACACAATATGTTTAACAAGGAAACCTAGTGTGGGAAAAACCTCGGTGGGATTTGTGACCCACAATATTCACTTACTGGCCAATAAGAGAATATTACTAACAATAGGGGCCTGCACATGTAGGAAGGCCAACTGCCTAGAGCACACTGCTCAATAAGAAGTCACACTGACTTACAATGAGGATTTACACAAATCCAATATTCTGTACTACTTTAAAATAGCATCTTCAATGCTAGATTCAATACTGGTTCTTGCTCTATTCTTTACATATACCCTTGACCTACAATTCGCACATTAGGTCTGCCTTATAATTTTCTTTATGCTTCCTATCTATATTCTAAAAATGTCTACAATGATCTCTTTTATATACAAGAGTCATTTTACAATTTGCCAAGCCAACTTACAATAAATAAACAAAATATTACATATCAAAAATCCTGTCGGCCTCTGTGCCGGTATACATATTTTCTTCTATGCTAGTGTACATCTTCTGTGCCAGTGCCGGTGTAAAGTGATCTTGTTGATGCTAGTGCACTATCTTTCTTAAATAATGTTTTGCCGGTATAATGTCTTGCCAGTGCCATAGGATTGCAAGGTTGCCTGTGTAATGCTTTGCTGGTATAATGTCTTGCCGGTGCCATAGGATTGCAAGGTTGCCATCAATGACAAAACCTTCAATCACACACAATGTCTCATTGGAGTGTCCATATGCCAACAATCTCCCCCTTTGGCATTGATAGCAACACTCATGAGAAATTTCAAAAGATATCCAAAAAATGTGTAGACCAAAAATGTTACCAAAAATGTGAGAGCTCCCCCTAAGCATGTGATCCCTATGTTTTGAATTTTCTCATCCTACTACTCCCCCTTTGGCATCAATGACAAAGGTTAGTAGATTTTGTAGTTGTACCAATCCATAACCTCAACATAAAGTTGCTCAATGGATATTCATCGCGACATGGCAACTGAATGGTGGGGCTCATGAGAAGAGAGCGTCTTAGGTGTGTTAACAGGTTGGCAAGTTTAGAGAAAATAAAGGGTGGTCACTATGCCACAAAGGGGAATTGCACGAATGTTATTATTTGTGACTCAGTGACAAGCCACTAGCCTTAGGCCCAGGCAGACAGTTAATACAAGCAGTTAAGGTAGATGGTTGAGCAGTGGCGGCTAAGTCTTCAAAGTTTCCTAAAGATCGAGCAAGTTCTTGTTGATCTAATAGTTGTTGTTGAATCACAATGAAAAGATTCCTGAATGTTATTCTTCACGGATCAGCGACTAGATGGTGGGACCTATTCTAAGTGGGTGGCTCAGGTAAGTTAAAAGGCATGCAAGTTAGGGAAGATCGAAAATTATCACTGAGCCACTATGCAAAGTTGCATGACTGTTATTCTTCGTGGACCAGAGACAAAGAAGAACCAAAGTCCGATGTTGATGTGGCGATGGTGAGTTGGTGAACAGGTGGATATGCTAGCTCAAGCCTAAGGTGACGCATGGCAGAGCAGAGGGCATAAGACCAAGATCAAGTGGTGGGCCCGGATTTAGAGCAGTCTGAATGAGTTAACAACCAAGTACATTGGAGTTGATCCAATGGCTATCACAATATCGCAATGGAAAGATGCACATTTTATATCAATCACGAGTTAGCGAAAAAGAAGGCCCAAGGTAAAAAGGTGGGTCCGATTCAAGGTGAGGTGGTGCACAAGTGGCACCCAAGTAAAATTTTAGGACAAATCAAGAAATGACACATGGTAGGGGTCTACAGACGACTGAATGATGGGCCTGCTTTGAAGGTTAAAGTGGTTAACAACCGAGCAAGTTGGAGTTCATCCAACAATTGTCACAGTACTGTAATGGAAAGTTTCTTGAATTCTATTCTTTGTGGATCAGTGACAGACCACCAATAGTCCTGGTGGTTAATTTTAATTTTTCACGTGTAGTTGGTTTAGGCAGACAGTCAAGTAACTAGAGGATCTTAAAGATCGAGCAGTTGATTTGTGATCCAACGACTGTCTCTAGACCGCGATTGAAAAGTGCTCGTTTTGTAACCTCTGCGGATCAGCAACTAAAGGGAAAATACTTAGAGGAAAGTTTCTCCGGTCTGTGGTCCATTGGTGTCAAAATTTAAATTTTCAAAAGGACTAAGGGCAGAACTATGCTGCTTCCCATCCGACATTGTTTTGAAGTGTAAACTTGCAGAGAGGTATTCAAGGGGATTTGCAAAGAAAATAGGTGCAGTTTTGTGATTTCTCTGGCAACAAGAATGGGAAATTAAGTATGTGATGAAAGGGAGAGGGTGAAGGAAGAATCAACTGACGCTAAAATATGCAGTACCGCTCTGGCAACCAGAAGCAGTTAGTTCTTGCAACGGTTTTTTGGAAATCACAATTCAGAAGATTCAAAGGCACCTGGCACTTGATCTGCGAATAATGAGTAGTCAGTTGGCCTTTCTCTGGCTTGTTAACTGATTTGTCATGCTTTTGCTTCGATGGCAAACAATGTAACCTTTTTAGGGGGGATTATGGTTAGGATTTAGAATATTTATTTTCTAGGGAAGTCCGAAGCTTGTCTCATCCATATTTCTATAAATGGATACGAGGACTACTGAGAAAAGTGACACAAATTTTGTACAAAAACTCTAGAAAAATTAATACAAGTCATTTTCTAAGCAATTTCTGAGTCAGATAGGATTTACTTGTAATCTTTAGATGGAGAAATAAAATATACAGTCTAGAGAATTTGAACTCAGACTTGTATTGTCTCTATGTCATTGCACTAGTGTTCATTTCATTTAAGTAATCAAGGATTGTTTATCTGAATGACTTGTTAGACATTTAATGAAGTTGTTTTAAGTCTATTTCTCAAGGAGGAAATATAAACGTAATTTGAACAAAGTCATTGATATCAGTATTTTGGTGTGGATCTAATGATGAAGTTTGGTACAGGTTAGGACTCTGTATATGTTAAGCATATACAGAGTTGATAGAACACTAACTTGTGAATTATGTACGAGTTTCTTTTGTTAGGTTGCAGTCTATTGTAGATGACTCTATTGCCCGAATGAGGCACTGGTTTACCTATTGGTTTTTTGATGCATTTTGTGATCCTATTCAAAAGTCAAATCAACTTTCCATTTTATGTTTAGTTGTACCTGTGAATAAAGAAAGTTTACAATAATGTACATTGGTTTTATGTAAACCTTTTCTATTTTTATAAGAAAATAGTCATAAAAGGGTTCACTTGCTGAAGCTTTTAAAAGCTTAAAATGTAGGAGGTTTCCTCATTGAAACCTTGTCTTGTTGTCTTTATTTCAAACTTTTGTTGTTCTCTTCCATTGTAGCACAAAGGTAGTAACTTTCATTTTTAAAAGAGAGGGAACAAAAGTTTTCAAAATGGAGAACAGCAATCCCTTCTCTCAATCAGGGCTTGATCTTATAGGGAATTTTTATCTCACCTCATCCAAAGTACACAAGTTCATAATAACGACTATAAAATACTTCACCAAGTGGGTAAAATCCATTCCACTCTCACAATTCACAAGAATATTTCCAAGTTTATCTTGAATTACCTCATCTACCACTGTGGAATTCCCAAAGTCATCATTATAGACAATTGCAGAACTTTCAAAAATTATGACATCAAAGAATTATGCCAAAAGTTCCCCATCCAACACTTCTTTTTCGACCCTACTACCCACAAGGTAATGGTCAAGTTGGTCCTGATTGGCACTTGCAACTCCATCCCACTCTTTGGGCCTATTGCACAATCATTAACATCCCCACAAGAGCCACTCCATACTCCCTAGTTTTTGGTTCTAAAGTTGTCTCCCCCCTTGAGATCAAGATCCCCTCACTTTGGGTATCATTTCAGAATATTCTTCCCCATGAAGAATACAAAGTGGCCAGATTGCAAGAGTTATAACTACTAGATGAAAGGTGTCTCAAGGCTTTCAATCATCTTTGGGTCTATCAGAATCACCTATGGTTGAGCTATAACAAAAAAGTTAGGATGCAAGAATTTTACATTAGTTACCTTGTTCTTATGGAAAATCAGAAGAATCTTCAAGATCATGAGAAGAAAGGAAAGTTTGAGCCTAATTCACTTGGACCTTATGTCATCACTCCAAAATATAGATTAGGAACCTATCAATTGGATACACCTAAAGGAGATCCTTTGGATGATCCCATGAATATCATGCATCTAAAGAGATTCTATACCTAGTCTTCAGAGGTTTCAAAAATTAGAAAAAAATAAAAAATAATATAGTACAAAAAAATAAAAAAATAAAGAGAAATAAATTCATCCATCAGTTAAAACCACTTTGTGGCACTATGGGCAAGTACCTTGGTGAAAACCTAGATTCAGATGTTAAGGTAAATAAATTTGATCCATTGTCTCTTTGGACAATCATCCCCTAGCTTGTATTACCCCCTCCCCCTCCCACTTGGTATCCATATTTTTGTAATGTAAGCCATTAATTAGCCTCCTCTTTCCCATCTCCCATCCAACATCCATATTTCTTTAGTCATGTAAGCCATTAATTCACCTCCAATCGACCATCTCCTTTCCTAGCATCCACATTTCGTTAGTGATGTTAGGAATTGATTCACCATCCATCCCATCATTCGCTTCCCCCCACCCATCAGGTATTGATATTTCTTTAGTCATGTAAGCCATTAATTTGACATTAATCGCATCCATTCACTCCCCTCATCTGGGCAGGTTGCTTTCATCTTTATCCTTTCCACCTACCTAAATCCCTTGCACTTGCCTTTCCCCCATGAGATGATGAGATTTCATCTAAACTATGAATAAGGATTGTCTCATCACACTAATATTTTATCCCATCACACTGAGCTTTCCCCTATTTTTGAGCTTCATCTTGACTTGTGCATCATCCAAACACCCATTAACACAATCCTTGTCAATTCTCACCAATAAATTCCATACCTACACTCACTTGCACATCCCATCTACTCTATTGCCTAATTGAGCCCTATCAATTAACTTTGCCCATCGGGATGCATCCTTCCCATGTCTAACACATCATCACAACCCTAGTTCTACTCTTGGAAAGATATGTCAGTTGGGCATGTGTTTGTCATTTGCATGAATTTTTCATTTTCTTTGATTTCCATCTTTGTGTCCTATGACTACTCTTATCTAGGGCTACTATGATCACTCTATATCCTGGCATGTTTTAGATTGGTGTTTATTGGGGTATCTTTTTCTGGTGTGGCGTGTTTGAGGGTTTATCTTGTATGATCTTGTAGTCTCACATTTACATCATCCCTATTGTTTGGTGAGCTTGTGTGCATAGAGATACCTATTATTTGAGAGTCTAGTCCATGCCTCAAATATTCACATCATCCCAATTCCTATAACTAGTGATGTAGATCATACTTGGCAATATTAAACTAGGCTTTCTCTCCACATCTACACAACAAAAAATCAACCATCACTCATTCATTCCATTTTTTCCATCATTCCCCTATCTTGGAGACTTCAATTTATTCATTTTCCCTCCAATGTTTATTCTGTCTATGTCCTATATATCATTGTATTATGGTTGGCTCATTACAAAAATTGTTCATTCCCATCCCATTGCATCTACATATGCATATAGGTCATCATTGCAATCATCTCTTGCATTGCAATCACATTAGGTTCTTGCATTGTTTAGGTGCATCTTATCATTACCATTTAGTTACATTATTTAGTGAAATTTTTATTACCATTTAGTTGCATTATCATTATCATTGTCATTATCATTCAATGATCATTATCATTTTGATACATCATAAATTCTATTTTACCATTTAATTACATCTCATCACTTAGAAACATTCATATCACATTTATCATAGTTGCATCCATTATAAGGATATTAAATATTACCATATTACATTCGCATCAGAAATAATATGCACATTAAGATCATCCATTACATTGCATTTTACATCATTAGCTTATTTTTCACAATCATTATAAATATTACACACATCATCACCACACATCATAATAGAAATATACATCTCATTAATACATTCCATCATTGCATGTAATGTAGTATCATACATTGTCATCATATCAAAATTATTTAAATCCCATCCTGCATATAGACATAATCAGGACATATCAAATAATCACACACATCACATAAATCACATGCATCCACCCTGCACCCATAGCATGTTAGAAACATCATATAGAAACATGTGCATAGATATCATCTAGGCATACATCCTGCATCACAAACATGTCATATAATCATGCATCATCATAGCCATAAATCAAAATCATCAATCATCCATAATAAATCAAACATCCATGATAAAATCCATAAATAGTCTTTAATAAAGTCCATATATATCGCCACCAAAATCATGACTCATATCAAAAAATAATAATGTGTCCAATCATAGTACAATGATACACTGTGAAGGGTCAAAATGTCACCAATATAGGAGCACTACCCTATGCTCTCCCTATTGTCTACACTAGATGGTCCTGCTGGAGGTGGTCGTTGTGCTTGCATCCCAACAGAGGTGCCTTACTGCTAGCTCTATTAACTATGTGATTGGGAACTCTTTGTATACGATGTCAGTCTTTGATCAACCGACATTGCTAGATGATATAGATCCCTGTAATACTGGGTCTCGCATGCCATCCTCTCAATCTACTGGTGCACACTTGTAATCTCTATGAAAATAATAGCAAATCCTCTAAGAACCAACAGATTCTAAGAAATATCCCTCTCTCCCTATAGCCTCACAACCTCTTCCTTTGACTTAATCAACCTGGCCCTAAGTGCCTCCAACTCCCCATCCATCTATTGTATCTCCTCCACTATCTACCTCATAGCTCCCCCATTCTTGGATATCTCTAGTAGCTCTAAGGTGGTTTCAACCTCTGTCCTATAGCTATCTCACTCAGAGACAGTGGCATCTAGGTTCCTCCTTAATGCATCTTCCTCCTTCTAGACTCGATCAATATTATCTTGTAGATTTTCTTCCCCTACCCTCTCTCGATCTTCTTGCTACCTCTCTGTAGTCAGTTACTCCTCTAGGCTTTGAGCTTGAGCCCTCTTTATGTCCCTATCCAAAATGACCTAGTCCAAAATACCTTGAGGTACCTATTCTACTCTATCCCCTCCCCTATCATGTCCTCCCTCTACCTCCATGGCCTCTTGTACTCCCACATCTACCTCCATGGAATCATCTCCCCCTACTAGTCCCTGCACCTATGGGGTTGACTCTATATCTTGTTCCAATGCTTGTTCCTATACTGGCACTATTATTGTCACCCGCCCTTTACCTCCTCTCTAGGGAAATCAGTGTCAGCCCCTAGCTTCTCCTTCTGCCCCTCCCTCTCTAGAACCATCTCCCTCACCCTCGAATATCTCATCTATAAAGGGTGCTAGCTCATCAGCCTCTAAGGCTCCCAATACTGTGAAGCAGATAGGCCTATGGGACTCCCACCATGCAGAATATGCACCTGTGCAACCTAGATCCTTGATATATGTCCTATCCTCCCAAACCACCTTCTCCGCCCCTATCCAAGTGAGTCACATGGAGAAAGGTCCAATATTGTCTCTTTAGGGTGTTGACTCCTTGGTGATCCGCAGGTGGGTGCACTCATACCCCACTATATCCTATCTCTAGCCAAACTATCTCATAACTTTCTGCAAAAGGTACTAATCAATCACATGCATAGTCTGACCAAATAACCAATAGTGGCTCTAAACCCATGTGAGCATATATGATCCCTCCACCACTACTCACAATCCCTATAGGGCGCCATGTGAACTCTCCCATCTCATAAAAAATGTACCACCAAAACCATCCTTCCTTTTAGCAAGTGATTTTTTTAGTGTCTCCTTCAGCTGAGCAATCATCTCATTAGCTTCATCAAGTTGCTTCTGATACTGATATTCTTCCATGATCTTTTCCTCAAGATGTTAAAATTCTCTTCAGAGGACCTTAGCTCTGATACCTATTGATAATATTAACCGGTGACTAAGAGGGGGGTGAATCAACACTATACCAGTTTATTACAGATTTAACAATAATCATAACTCTTATTCAAACTTTAACACTAATCAGTATAAGAAGCATTGATAAGAAACATGCACACACAAAATTAAACACACATGACAATCAAGATTTATCACGTGGAAACCCAAATGGGAAAAAACCACGATGTGAGTAGAAACTCACAAAATCTGCACTATTCTTAAGTACGCTCGGTGAGGAGCCATCCCTGTCAGGAGATTACAAAGACACAATTAGGTGCCACCCAGTTAAGGGATTTTCTTCAAGGCCAGTTAGAACCTTTACCTTGTTACAGGTAGCCTTATTAAAAGAATTAGGATCATGATTTAGGATGTCATCCTGTTAACGGATTTTATAAAGGGACCCGTTAAAGTCAACCCAGTTAAGGGATTTTACTGTGCTACAATTATTAGAGAGCAACAAGTCGATGATCTGATGATGACACTTTTCTGTTGTATAGATTCATTATGTATCTGCTTCAATCTATTTTCTATGATGGCTTCACCGATTCATCAGGAACCCTTCTGCACTTCACTTACTCTACACCTTTTCTCTTACTTCCAACCTCAATCCACTCACAACTCCATCAATCCACAAATTGATGATGAAAACATGTATATAGCTATCTTCAATCTTTGCACTAACTTTCCCTCCAAAAATTGAACTCAAAAAATCATTCTATGTGCCAATCTGTTTGTTCCTTAAATCTCGCCGATTATACCAGTGGGACTAGCCATTCATGCCACAAATCTCACCAGTTCTCTAACAAGTACTCTGAATTCAACTGGCACTTTCTAAATTGAACAGATCTACATTCCACCATTGTGATCCGTTGCTGGTTGTTTTCTTTATATCGGTGAACGTGCTTTACTCAACTTAATCTACCAGTTGCTTCCTGTAAACCAGTCTTTGCTCACTGATGGAAGTCTTCAGTCCCCTATTCCTTACCAATCCACTATAACTCTTTTCCGAATGGTTATGATGAATATTTAACGAGTATTGCAATCAATGACAACTTCTTAAGTACTCCAAACTTCATGATGCCAACACTCTAGGATGACTACCTAAAGAATGAGAGATATGTATGATTCTAAGATCTAAATGGAATGCAACTAAGATCTTAGTGATATGCTAAATGGATATGAAACTAGATATGTTACCAAGATGAGAAGATTACTATGAGATTAAGATAGCATGATAATGTTATGAAGATGAGATTCATCTATCATGGAAAATAAACTAGTATGATATACTAAATATGATGAAATATATGCTATAATGCAACTAAGATGATCTAAAAATGCTAAGAGAAGACAGTGGACCTCCTTAGTAACCTACACAAAACAATTTAACTATAGATTGGATGCAAATGAAAAATGGATATTGGATATGAGACAAGGGATCATCTTATAAAGTTGAAGACTTATAAATGGATGGTCATGATTGATTACCAATAAAGGGTCAAGATTGAAGGAGGAATGTGGTCCCATGTTGAAAGGCTTATCCTTGTGACAAATGTCACAAAGGGGAGAGGGTGAGGATCAATGTGGTCCCAGATTTGCAAACTTAGCCTTGTGACAAGTGTCACAAGGAGGAGTGGGATGAAAATTCAATGTGGTCCCACCTTGGGAGAAGGGAGATATGTGCTCACACGTGTGAGAAACCTAGGAAGAAACAAAATGGATTAATTAGGATAATGAAGGGATTAGATAGTTTATAGAAGGATGATTAGGAGGCAAGTGGAAGATGTAGGATTTTGCAAGTAAGGGGATTTACAAATAAATATTGATTTATTTAAATGCAAAGGGGATTTTTAATTAAATGTAGATTTAATTAAAGTGGGAAAGGGGATAAATGGATATTTTTAATTAAATGTGAATTTAACTAAAATGGCTAGATGGGGGTATATAATTAAATGTGAATTTAATTAAATGGCTTAGATAGAAGAAGGGGATATTAATTAAATCTTAATTTAATTAAAAAGGTCAATTAAATCTTAATTTAATTAATTGGAAGAATTAGGGTAATTAAATGAATAAAATTCACTTAATTTATTGTGCAACTTTTAGGTGTGTACATTTTGTCCCTCTTTCAAGTGACATGTGACCACATGTTGATTCAATGAAAATGTTCGATATGTCGCCAAAATTCTCGATATGATGTTGTCGTCAAAATTGTCGATATGAAACCCTAGATATGAAAGATTGATTTGATATAAAATTTGCTGATAGAACTGATGTCAATATGAGACTGATATGAAATTAATGTCGATATGCCCCCTCGGGAGATCAAAGGAGAAAAATTACAATTTCTTGGGCAGTGGCTTGATGCGGGACGATTTTCGAAAGTTTGGATGATTTAAATTTTTTTTTTTTTATTTTTTTTTTTTTTTTATCTGTCGATAAATTTTATTAAAAAGAATATTGAAGACATGAGGAAGACTAATATGGGCATAGCACGTACATGCCCCACACATCCACTGAGGTTGTTTTGGTATGAATCGTGACTGTCGATACGAGTCAAGTGTCGATATGTTTCAAAGGTCAATATGGGTCAAACTAATTGTCGATATGGGTCAAACTTGATTGTCAGTATGAGTCAAACATGTCAATATGGGTCAATTGTTGATATGATGCGTGATATGCGTCCTTGATTGAATAATTGTGATATGATACTGAACTTTGATATGTTGCTTGATTCCAATATAGAACTCTAGCTGATTGATTTTTGATATGAAACCGGCTTTCAATGTGTTGCTTGATTTATTGATTTTCATTGATTGATGGATTTTTGATATGAAACTTAGATTAATTAATTTTTCATATGGAACTTGGATTGATTGATTTTTTATATGGAACTTGGATTGATTGATTCTCTTTATAGATGATGATGCACAGATCATTTTACCTTGATGATTCCCTTGAGATGTACATTGTTGTATTTTGATTGATCTCATTGATGTTGCTTGATTCATAGACTTTGTTGTTGATATGAGATCCATGGACTTTGGACATTTATTTGTTGTGACTGGCGATTGGTTCTGACTTGTCTCATTGATTTTCCTTTGGATTAGCATGTGGTCACACATATGCATGATGATATGATATGAATGCAGCTATTTTGATTCCAATGAGCTATATGATATGCTTTTGATCTATATGACTTTTGCAGATGATCATGTCGATGATGTGATGTGTGTGTTTTTTATTTTTATGATTTACATGCTTATATAATGATTGTAATGATATTGTATGTTAAGAAGTTGATATGCAGATGATGGTTGGATTTGATGATTGCAGATGTTTCTAACATGTTTTTGTTCTTTTGTGTGCCTTGTATAATGTGATCTAGAATGTCACATTTTTAATATGATATGCAAAATGTGATAATTATGTGACATGTGAAATGTATCATGAAAATAATATGGATAATGATATGCATGATATGAGATGTAATGCACTTACAATGATATTGAACTGATTATGATATGGTAGGAAAATACAACTATAATGTGATATGAAAATGATAATGCAACCAAAAGTAATTGGAAAATGATAATGTGAATGCACCTAAATGAAATATTAACATGATGATGATATGAAACCTAATGCAAGATTAACATGATAATGATATGAAACCTAATACAAGATTAAAGATGATATGCAACCTAATACTGAGAATGATAATGACATGCAACCTAATTGAAACTTAAAGATGATAAATGACACTAATGGAAAATGAAAATGATATGTAACCTAATATGATAATGATAATGAAATGATACTAATGCATTCTCATTCCCAAATGTTGCCATCTATTTTGATAAAAGTGTTAGTGCCTTCCTATTTTTTCATCATCGAGCCTTGATTTGTTGAAAGTTGATACAAGCTTCATGGTATAATTGAACCATAACAACCTTAGTATAACTTACATGGATTTTGATATTGAAAGATGACACAAGCATCGAGGTATAATTGAACCAAGATGACCTAAGTGTTGCTTGTGTAAAAATAGACAAGAGTTAACCTTAGTCCCATACAAGTCTGAAATGTCTTCATTGATATGTTGCCTAATCATGTCGTAAGACAAATTGGCATAGTAGAAGGCTTCACTCCCAAATAGTAGACAAAGAAAACATCACATTCCTTCCTTGCTTCTTTAGTTTGTGAGACATCCTTGAGTCGCTTAGGAGATATGATAAGAAAAAATTAACAACATAAGTAAGCATGCATGCTATCTGAAATGTATTCTTATCAAGTAAAACATCTTGCAAATAGATATTTTATTCAATGGAAATCAGTTCAAGTCCTTGATGTCTACCCTTTCTAGTTGTTCTTCTCTTGTTGCTATTTTCACTATTGGTTGGTATGATCCTTGTTGTCTTTCTACGTGTTTGGTGTCTAAAACCCTCAAGGTGAGATGCCCCCAGTGAGGTTAGGATTTTTGGCCCTTGTTGTCGATACTAATTTGATATGGATATGTGCACTGATCATCAAGCCATAATGGGATATGATTCAGATAACTGATTCAGATAATCAGGGATAGTGACTATGCTAAGTATGTCCAAGATAATGCAACGTGTACCAGTGTTCTGTGATGGTGATTGGCTCGGATCAGATGGAGCCAAAGATATGATGTGAGTATCGATAGATAGAGGAGCCTTTCTATCATAAATGGCTAGATTTTTCAAGTTTTCACCAATTGTTTTTATTTTTGTTTTTTTATTTTTATGATTTTTTTGTATTTTTCTTGATTTTTTTGATTTTTTTTTGTTTTTAGAGAGATGAAACATGTCCTGCCATCAATTGATAAAGATAAGACTAAATAGAACCAAATCAAGAAATCATACTGATCTATGCCATTGTTTTGATTTGTTTGATGATTGATAAGAATGTCTGGTTTCAAAGAGTGAGTACCCCTTATAAGACCGATCTGTCTGGTTTTGAGTGTACTTATCAGAACATAAGACATGTTGATGTTGATGTTGATAAATGGATTGATTAACAAGAGGAGCGATGACTGATAGGAATGTCTGGTTTCAAAGAGTGAGTACCTTGTGTATACACCTAAAAATGGTTTGAAGATAATTAATTAAATATGCAATTGTTTAATTAATCCTCCTTCCCAATTTAATTAAATTCACTAAGCAATATGATTAAATTGCCCCTTTCATCCACTTATTAATAAATCTAAGGATTTATTTAATAGGTTCATTTCAACCCTTTGATTAATTAATTCCCTCCATCCAAAATCATTTCTTCTAAATCCTTTAATTAATTAAAACAAATCAATCACGAGTTGTTGAAATTAATCCCATTATTTGAATTTTTAAATTCAAATTCTCCTAACTTCTACCACTCCTAAACCTAACCCATTCTGCCTACCCACATGTCCCCTTTCATCTAAAATCTTCTAGAACCTTGTGACACTTGTCAGTAAGTGTTCTCTTTCATCTAACTCCTTCTAGAAGCCTCTTGACACTTGTCACCATAGAGATGATAGATGTTCCCTTTAATCCAACCCCCTTTTCCATCCTCCTCTAATTTAACCATTGATTCTTGCCACCTCACCCCTAACCTTGAAAATCCTATAAATAGACCTCATTTTGGAGCACAAAGGGTCCCAATTTTCATATCATTCTTGCATATCATTTGACCCATCTCATTTTCATCTTATGCATTGTTATTATAGGCATCTAGCTTCTAGTTTATCAGTCTTAGCAATGTTATCATGCTCAATTTTATCTTAATTTTATCTTAATATTAGTTCATTTTCTAGATCAATCATGAACTCATATAGCTTAATCATGCTATTCTTGCTAGATCATGCATTTTCATCATTCAAATCCTCCATCTAAGTGTAGTCAAGTCATAGGAATATGCATAATCAGATCTGAGAGCATTTTTCATACTCGCATTTACTAGGAGGCAATAAGTCGATTAGCTATGGTTTTGTCTTTCATTGTTTCAATTTACTAACCATTGCTTGTAATGATTTATTGAGTGAATTGTGGTTGCAGGTACAAGTACACTTCACAGAGCATGACACCTTGTATAAGATGGATCTGTCTGGTTTCGAGTGTACCTATCCCTATATAAGACATGTTGATGTTGATAGATTTTGTGTGATGAATTGATTAACAAGACATGTGATCATTTTGATTGTAGACTTTGAGAGTTTTCCTATTGTTGATTTGATTGATGGGCCATGCGTTCATGCTTTGATTTTCAATTTTTTATTTTTTGGATTTTTAGACATTTCTAATTTTTGGAGCTTTTTGAATTAGAAGAAAGATTTATTTGGTTGCCCCAATGTATAGCAAGACAAGGAATATTATGAATGAATGAATGAACCATTTAGGTGGAAATGGATAGGAGAAAGATGAAGGTAGCTTATGAGGTGACACATCAAGAGCTTTTTGACATCATGTTTTTGTCCTTAGTTTTGATCAAGATCAGGGATGGAAAAAGGGATATGGATGGAGATAGGATATGGATAGGAGAAACAAGATCATAGATAGCGAGGGATGATGGAAGAAATGAATAGATAGGATAAGGGATATGGTCTAGAAAATATGGATAAGGTGAAGCAAGATCATAGATAGCACTAGATGATGGAAGCAATGAATAGATAGGATAGATGGTATGGATAAAGTGAAGCAAGATTGTAGATAGCACTAGATGATGGAAGAAATGAATAGATAGAATAGATGGTATAAATAAAGTTAAGCAAGATCACAAATAGCACTAGATGATGGAAGTAATAAATAGATATGATAGATGGTATGGATAAAGTAAAGCAAGATCATAGATAATGATGAATTTAGATAGGGTAATGGATATTGGAGGATGTTGGTATTATGGATGTGTTGCATTAGTTTTTTCATTGATGTCAACACTTATCCTTTTGGAGATCTACATTGTTGATTTGGCACTATGGTTATATTGGTTTACTATTGAACTGACACATTGTGTTCACCGGCAAGGTTAGTGATTTATGCAGTCACTGATATATGCTCACCGATAGGTTATATGATTCACTGGCACTGATGATGACTTGTTATCATCTGGAGATCACTTGATTATGTCAAAGACATGGTTTGGATAGTTGGTTTTGGTGTTTTGGTTATTGGTCTAATCAAGTTTACATATTTGTTGTTATCGATAGATTGGTCTAGGTTATGGACTGGTATGCATTATCTATTCCAGATCAGCACGATAGGTTATGCAGATGATTTATTGATTGGATATTGTTGTAAATGTATTGAGCTGACATGATGCATTTCATCAAGACTTATTTGTAATTGATTTAATTATAATATTCTTAGTGATCCGACCTACACTTTGGTCTTAGGTTTTGTATATATGTAAGATCTCATTTATGAGATAAATATAGGATAGGATATGGTATGGTATTGTAACATGGTATGTGCGAATATTGAAAATCATATGAGAAGACCATAGAGAAGGTTCAAGGAAGGTTTGAAGGTGTTTATCAGAGCTTAACTGGTATTGAATCCAGCATTGGAGAAGCTATTTTGAGCAGTACATTATTCTAGGATTTAACCATCCTACTGTAGTCATTGCGACTCTCTTTTGAGCAGTGTGCTCTAGACGGTTGACCTTTCTGCATGTGCAGACCCCATTTGTATACACATACTATTTGCAGTAGTATCACTTGATTGTGAGTAAGGTTTCCCACCATGGTTTTTTCCCTTATAGGGTTTCTACCTCAAAATATCTGTGTTATGTGTTGTGGAAGGTGTTTTCTCTTTCTGTTTCATGCATTAATTTTCACCGATATTGATATTAACTACTAATTTGTTAACCAACATTAAGTTTGCTTTACCGATATTAAGTATTGAGTTTGATTAAGTTATAATTTGGTTGAAATTCATTAACAACTGATTCACCCCCCCCACCCTCTCTCAGTTGTCCTTCTGGTTCCTAACAATTGGTATCAGAGCCAAGTCCTCTTTTTGCAGAAGCCTAATAGCTTGAGGAGATCCTATGGCAACAAACATTTTTAGGAAGGACAGTCCTAAACTCGATGAAACTAACTATGGTATATGGAAGATCAGAATGGAGACACATCTGAATTATATTGGAAGAGACATTTGGGAAGTTACAAAGAATGGCTATGTTGATCCTACTCCAAATCAACCTAATCCACCAACTTTGGGTAAAGATCAAGAAAATGATTGCAAAGCAAGAGAAGCACTTTTGAGTGCATTATGAGATCAGAAAATCATGGGATTATCAAATCAATCTACTGCAAAACCTATTTTGGATAAATTGGAGACATTGAATGAAGGAGATACCACTATCAAAATAGCAAAACTGGAATTTTACCGGGCCAGGTATGAAAATATGAAAATGGAAGAAGATGAAATAATTTATGCTTTTATGGAAGGAGTTAACAAAATTGTTTTAGGAATATGTGAGGCCCTACCCCGACCCATCCTATCTCTTCAGTTATTTTCATATTGGAACTATTATGGATGCTAGTTTTGACACACTATGGATATAGAACTTTATATGGTCCCACGATTTTTGGTAATATTGATATATATTTGATGCTCCATTTCTATGCCTTGTGGATTATAGAATATTATATGATTCTAGATTAGGGTAATATTGTGATGATGTATGTTATTATCTGAATTATAGGATTTGTTATAATGTTAGAAATATGTTTGCATATCTTGTAGATGGATCAAATTTTGAGGATTATGATGAATTGCTTTGATTTGTGACAAATCGTATTTTATAATGACCAGTCTTTGCAGAATGAATGTATTGTATTTTGATTATGTGTTTTATATTATATGAGGCTATTGGGAAGTACTAATGTTTAAATTGAGATGTGCAGGAAATTATCCATGTGACCATGGAAATATTATGGAGAATCAAGCCTAGGCCTATGTGCGTTAGTAAAACCAGGGGTTGTCTATTTGGAGAGACAACACCCCGTATGTATTGTATTTTATTCGTAAATGTAAAATGTTGCATGAGTGTAAATTGTATTGTTGAATTGTTTAAATCATTTAAGGGACAATTGCCACATGTGTATTGTGATGTGGAATTATTTTGTAGTGTCACTTGACACCTATGTAGTATGTTGTGTTGGCAATTTGTCATGTCACCTTTTTGGAGAGTTTTATTTTTTGTTAATTGTTATATCTCCTAATTATCCTTGAAGGAACCAAGAAATCTAGGTTAGTGAGCCACAAGGAGGGTCAACTCAGAGTTGACCCGTAGGTTAACTTCAGGTGGACTTTTTGAGGGTCAAATAAACTCCTAGAGTCAATTTTAGAGCATTTCTATTAGGCCTCATGGGGTACCTATGGGTGAAGGCCAAAATTGGTCATGTGTCTTTCCCTTAGGACTTGTTTAACCCCCCCAAAAAGTGGTTCTCCCAAGATGGACGAATTCCATCTATAGGAGTGCCATCCTTGGTAGGATAACCTTCTTGAAGGGAGTAATCCCTCTTCCCCATCCGATTTCCCTTCTCTAGATACCTAGGTTAGGGAGTGTGTCAGACCTAGGGAAGACCAACCCAATGGGGGATCCCTCACTCTATCCAAGAGGTTGGAAGGAGTGAGAGAGGCCTTCTTAGGCTAAGAATGGAAGCTTAGTGAGCTAATCACCCACTCTCCATCCTTGGAGATTTTTGGAGAAATTTTGGAGGAAAAAAAAAAAAACCAGTTTTTAGGATAGAAAATTTGGAGCTAAGGAATTGCAGAAAAAGATTAAGGATTGGGCAGCTCTTCATCAAGCTTTCCCCTAGATTTCCCTTGGTAGGTCAAGGTTGGTGTTACTTTTCCCTCTTATGTAAATGCAAAAATGTCTAGAATGCTTGAATGGAAATTGTTGTAATTCTTTAATTGTGTTGTATTTGTAAAAGTCTATGTGATTTCTTGCTTATTTCAGTGTTATGTATTGTTGTGTTTGGGGAGTGCTTAAGACCATCCTTTCCTTGGGAGGAAAGATTGGTCTTGGGGGTGGAAGGAGCTTGACAGCCCTTAGGGTGAGAGGCTCTCATTATGAGAGTGATCTCAAGGGTCTGTCCATGAGACCCTTGCTGCTTTCTTTTGTGTTATTTCACTTGGGGGTCATAAGGGGGAGCAAATATGGCATGTTTGCCTTTTTGGGGGTCATAAGGGTGTAGGGATTAAGGATGATTTTTGGTTATGCTTTCATGGGTGCCATGAGTTGGCTGTAAGTTCTATCTAGTAGATTTCTCCCCTAGGGTAATTGGTCCACTTCCACCCTAGTAAGGCATCACATTTTGTGATGGAGTTTCAACTTGGGAAGGGATGTGTCTGTTGTGTTGATTTCTTTTTCCCTTTGCTTGTTGTATTGCTTGGTTGTAACCCCATCTAGGTCTTGATTCTCCAAGCTCGGGGGTGGCTTCTGGTAAGCCTAGGCTGGGAGGTGAGCATCCCATGGTCACAGCCCTAAAATTATGTATGCAAGTTGCTTGGAAGGGAGACTAGGAGTTCCAGATTTGTTTGGTTGCAGATTTGTATTCAAATTTAGAAAAGCAAAAAAAAAAAGAGAGACATAATACCATGTTTTGTTGCAGAAAAATATTATAAGGAGTCTTGTGACGTTTTTTTTCATTTTCTGAATAAAGAAATGTATTATTGTACTTGAGTCCTCATTATTGGAATGAAGGAACCAGTTGGGTTATTCCCTCCCATTGTAATAGATGATTTTGTAATTGAAATTACTATGAGAAGAGTGCATTTTATAAACTTCTGAACTCTACACTACTGCTGTAAATAAATTTAATCTTGTTTCTTAATGAGTTCTGCATTTTGTTTATTTCTACAATTTAAAGAAAAAGGAAAGGGATGCATTAGGTTTAAATAATTACTTGCATAGTTTATTTACTACTATTTTATTGCTTTGAACTCTGTTTAGGCATAGCTGAAAATGAACTAGTATTTATACATTGTTGTAGAAAACATGTTGTATGACTGTTAAAAAAAATAAAAATGGAAGAAAAATAAGACTTATTCATATTGTTGTTAAAAGACTAAGGTCTGTATGCTTAGGTGTTAGAATCTCAAAACAAAATAAGGGTTTCTAGCCCTATTGTCTTAACATTTATTTAGATATATCTATAAATATATAAGTATATATATATATTGAAAAATATATACTTATATATATATAAATATATATAAATTTCTATATGTGTATATTCCTGCAATAATATAAAAAAAAAAAAAAAAACATATTTTGGACTTGTGTATTCCTGTTACAAAAAAATATATAGAGGATTGCATGCTTCTATGTTAGATTAATCAAAACAAGCTTCCTAACCCTATCCGGCTGATATATATATATATATATATATATATATATATATATATATATATATATATATATATATCCCTGCATCTGAAAACATACTCAATGGGTGCCTTAAAAAACAAAGGATATATGTATGTATTCTGGTCATGGTAGTGAATATATATATATATATATACTTTTATATTAAAAAATATATATTAAAAAAAAAGGAGAGGAGATCGGGTACCGATCGAGCCACTGTGTGTAAGCATAGTGGATGGCTCTCGGGCCGCGCCACTGTGTTTACCCATAGTGGACGACATGAGAAATGCCGCCACTGTGTGTAAGCATAGTGGACGGCTCTCGGGTCGTGCCACTGTGTTTACCCACAGTGGACAGCACGGAAGGTGCCGCCACTGTGTGTAAGCACAGTGGACGGTCCGCGGCCGCCACTGTGCGTATACATAGTGAACGGCTCCGCCGTCACTGTGTATAAACACAATGGTGTCTGGGGAACCCCCGCACCACCTCCTCCGCTCTTCCCTCTTTGAAACCCTCCGCCATGTCCATGGTTGCCATGCCCTAATCCGCCCCATACCTGCAATCACACACACACACACACTCACTCTAAACAAAAAAAAAGTGGTATAATAAACCCTAACCCATTTCAGGTTAGGGTATAAATTAATAAGAAAATAAAACAAAGATGGGAATCAATAGAAATGCAACCCTAACCCAATTTCGGGTTAGGGTTAGCATTTTATGAATAAGGGAATTCTTTATTTAAAAGAATTTTAATTTAGAGGTGGGAAATTTAAATTGGAGTTTTAAAATTTAATTTTAATTAATAATTAGAGTTATTTAAATAATTGAATTATTATATGCTTATATTCTTTAGAGAATTAAAATTTTAATATAGTTAATCCAGAGGGGTTTAAAAATGAAGAGTTAATATAGTTGGATACACTATACCCTAAATCAAATTAATTTAATTAATTAGTCAATAGATTATCCTCAATTTAAAATGTGGACATTAGGTTATATTGTAAATGGGGAAAATGTAAAAAGGGAGAAATTGTAAATTAATTTTATGAACCTTAAGCCCTTGAGACCAGTTTTGGTTGGATTAAAACTAAATCGTCAAAATTAAGGGTTTAGGGAAATTAGAATTGGCTTTAGCTTAATATCGCTTTTAGCGGGCAAATGGCACTATAGGAATTCAAACCCTTATCGGTTGGATTTAAATAATAAATTCACGTGTGCATCAATTATTTTATAACACTATCATTTTATGGTCGGAAATGATTTAATACATTAAGATAACCAATTAACCCTCATTTTTAATTAGCGACAACTTAATTAAGGTAATTGATCTAGCTAACTAATCTGAGATCCTGAGATCCTAATTTAATCTCCACCAAATAGAGTCGCTCGTTTGAGTTGGTTAATTAACCCAACCTTAGTAAACCATTTTATTTTCATCCTAGATAAGACAAAACTCTATTGATCCCCTTTGATGTAGACTAAGCTATGAGTTATGTTGTTCAAAAAAAATAAAATTTGTTGTTCTGTTTTTGTGCCCAAAAGTTTGGGCATGACAGAATACAATGTTGTGGAGGATCCTTAAGTGAAGATGAAATTGTCTCCAAAGTTTTAAGAGCTTTGCCACCAGCTTATGAAATGAAAGTAACTGCTATTAATGAGTTGAGAACAATGCATAATACATCAGTATCTAGAGATTCCTTGGTTAGAAAACTATCAACATTTGAGCTTGAGGAATTTAGTCTTGTTGTTACAGTTAAGACAGATTTAGCCTTCAAAGAATCATCATTTGCAGCATCATCATCATCATCTAACAAATCTGATTGGAAAGCACTTTGTGCTAAAGAACTTGAACATATCAGGAGGGAAAATGAAGAACTAGAAGAACTTGAAGCACTATTTGCAAGGAAAATGCCTAAAGGTCCAGTTGGAAGTAAGTATGAAGGTAAAGCACCATTTAAATATTTTAATTGCAATAAAGTTGGTCATATAGAATCTAGATGTCCTGATAGACATGCAATATTAAGAGAGGAAGCTAAAAGAACATATAAGCCTAACCCTGAATATCAGAGATACAGATTTAAGAAGAAAAAAGATAAATCTTGTTACTATGTTGATGAAGGAGTTACAGATGATTCTGAGGAAGAACCAACAAACAATGGATGGGCATTTGTTGCAATAAAAGAAGATCAATCAGCACCGACTGTCCCATCGGTAGAGCAGGCCCTAGTAGCTAAAATTGAAGAAAAAGATGAATGGATCATTGATAGTGGATGTTCACATCATATGATTGGTGATAAAAGTAAATTCTTATCTTTTCAGGAATATAATGGAGGTTTAGTAAGATTTGGCAATGATAAAGCTTGTTTAATCAAAGGAAAAGGCACTATATCTTTGGATGGTAAGCACAATAGTGACAATGTTTATTATGTTGAAGGTTTGAAGCATAATCTTTTGAGTGTTGGTCAATTAGTTGAAAAGGGATTTCAGTTACAATTCAAGAATGGTAAATGCAAAATCATGAATAGAAGTGGATTGGAGATTGCAACCGGTAATCGAACTAAAGGTAATATCTTGCATTTAAACAACAATGATAAGACATGTTTGATTGCACATATTGATGAAAGTTGGTTATGGCATAAGAGACTATGTCATGTAAATTTTGATTGCATTTTAAAGATCAGTTCAACTAAGGCAGTAAGAGATCTACCTAAGATTGTGAAACCTCATAATCCGGTATGTAAGGTATGTCAAATGGGAAAGAAAGTTAGAACAACCTTTAAGAGTATTTTTGAGAAATCCAATAATGTTCTTAATTTAATTCATACTGACTTGTGTGGTCCAACAAGAATAAGAAGTCTACAAAGAGATAGATATTTTATTCTAATTATTGATGATTATTCTAGAATCTGTTGGGTTACTTTTCTCAGGGAGAAATTAGAAGCTTTTGGAAAATTCAAGTTATACAAGGCAATGGTAGAGAATGAAACCGTTAAGAAAATAAATTGTTAGAGATCTGATCAAGGAGGAGAATTTACATCTAAGGAATTTAATACATTATGTGAAGTGAATGGAATCAAAACATAGCTATCAGCACCCCAGACACCTCAACAGAATGGAATTGTGGAAAGGAAGAACATAACTATTCTAGAAGCAGCTAGAAGCATGATATTGGAAGCAAATGTACCTCATGTGTACTGGAGAGAAGTAGTAAATACAACAGTTTACACTTTCAACAGAGTTCACATCAAAGGTGAAATCAGTAAGACCCCTTATGAACTATGGTCTAGTAATACTCCTACTCTTAAATACTTCAAAATATTTGGAAGAAAATTCTATATTAGAAGAGATGAGTATGTTGGTAAATTTGATCCTAGAAGTGATGGAGGAATATTTCTTGGTTATTCATCTAAGAGAAAGGAATATAGATGTTTTAATAAAAGATTGCAGAAGATCATTGAAAGTGCTAATGTGAAGATAGATGAACACTTTAGAGGAATTTCAAGGTCTATTGATTCTGAACCGACAGTTGAGATGATCATAAATGAACCAATCAAAGTGCACTAGTACAAAATGTGGATCCAGTCACACCGGCATCATCAAAGAATTCCACAATGACTAAATAATAGCAACATGTGAATAAACCCAGGTATGTACGACTGAATCACTCAGAAAATCACATAATTGGGAACAAGTATCAAGGTGTTATGACAAGAGGAAGACTGGAAAATGAAAAGGTATGCTTAATTTCTCAAATTGAACTAGCATCTGTTATTAAAGCATGTCACGATGAACATTGGATAAAAGAAATGGAAGATGAATTAGAACAAATTGAAAAGAACAATACATGGACATTAGTTCCCCAGCCTAAAGACAAAAATGTAATTGGAACTACATGGGTATTTAGAAATAAACTTAATGAAGATGGTAAGGTAATCAGGAACAAAGCAAGATTAGTTTGTAAAGGATACTCACAGGAGGGAATTGATTATAATGAAACCTTTGCACCGATAGCTAGAATTGAGGCAGTTAGATTATTTCTTGCATTTGCAACTCATAAGAACTATAAAGTATATCAGATGGATGTAAGAGGAAGTTTACATTGAACAACTTGATGGATTTTAATTTACAAATGTTAAAGATATAGTTTGCAAATTAAGGAAAGCTTTGTATGGATTGAAGCAAGCTCCTAGATCTTGGTATGCTAAATTGGACAAATATCTTTTGAAGCTTGTTTACACTAAAGGTAATGCTAACAACAAATTATACTATAAAGTGACTAATGATGACATCTTGGCTATTGAAGTTTTTGTTTATGATATCATTTTTGAAGGAGAAGATGGATTGTGTAAGGACTTTGCTAACAAGATGCAAGAAGAATTTGAAATGTCTATGATTGGGGAGATAAAATTCTTTTTAGGATTGTAGATTTCTCAAACTAATAAAGGTATATTCATATGTCAAACAAAATACTTGAAGGAACTACTAAAGAAATTTGGTATGGAATACTCTAAACCGGTAAGTACTCCTATGATTACAACTGATAAACTGACATTGAAGGATGATTTAGCTCTTGTTAATCTGACAAGATACAAATCTATGATTGGAGGTTTAGTGTATTTGACACAAACCAAACCTAATATAATGAATATAGTATGTATTGTTTCAAGATTTCAGAGTAATCCTAAAGAGAATCATAAATCAGCAGTAAAAAGGATTTTCCGGTATCTACAAGGCACAACAAATCTTGGTTTATGGTACCCTAAAGATGAAAATTTTGATCTATGTGCATACACCGATGCAAATTGGGCAGGAGATGTAGATGATAGAAAGAGTACCACTAGCAGTGCATTCTTTCTTGGTAGTGGATTGATCTCATAGATAAGCAAAAAGTAGAGTTGTACATCATTATCAACAACATAATCAGAATATGTTGCAGTAACAACTAATTCTACTCAGGTATTATGGATCAAGCAAATGTTGAAGGACATAAAGGTAAAATGCAAAGAACCTATAATAATTTATTGTGATAATTCAACATCAATTGATATATCAAAGAATCCAGTATTTCACTCTAAGACTAAGCATGTTTCTATCAAATATAATTTTCTGAAAGAGAATGTTGGAACAAAAGAAGTAAGATTGATTTATGTAAATACTAAAGAACATATTGCAAATATCTTTACAAAGGCTTTGCCTAAGGAAACCTTTGGATATCTCAGAGAGAAGCTTGGGGTAATACCCTCACCGGTAGAGACTTAGATGATTGAAGATTGGCATCAAACCGGTAGAAACTAATAGAGATATCTTTTTCCGGCTTTGATGGAGGAGAGGTACTTCTTAGGGGGAGTAGTTGGTTGTATGATTTGGTATTTTTTTTCTTAAACTGCTTTGGCATTTGATGTCAAAGGGGGAGAGATATCTATGGAAAGACATTCTTTGGAGAGATATTATTCATTGGGAGAGAGATATATACCCTTTGTATTTTGGTTTTGATTTCTCGTATTCTGGAGATTGTTGGTTTTTTGGTTTTTGGCATTGTGTTTTGGCACTTAGATGTTTTTCCATCTAGTGTTTCCATCAATGCCAAAGGGGGATATTGTAGGTATTATGGATGTGTTGCATTATTTTTTTCATTGATGTCAACACTTATTCTTTTGGAGATCTACATTGTTGATTTGGCACTATGGTTATATTGGTTTATTGTTGAATTGACACATTGTGTTCACCGGAAAGGTCAGTGACTTATGCACAGTCACCAGTATATGATCACCAACAGGTTATATGATTCATTGGCACTGATGATGACTTGTTATCATTAGTAGATCACTTGATTATGTCAAAGATATGGTTTGGATACTTGGTTTTGGTGTTTTGGTTATTGGTTTAATCGAGTTGACATATTTGTTGTTACCGGCATATTGGTCTAGGTTATGGACCGGTATGCATTATCTATTCTAGATTAGTATGACACGTTAGGGAGATGATTTATTGATTGGATATTGTTGTAAATGTATTGAGCCGAAATGATGCATTGCATCAAGAATTATTTTTAATTGATTTAATTGTAATATTCTTAGTGATCCGACCTACACATTTGGTCTTAGGTTTTGTATATATGCAATATCTC
The DNA here is from genome assembly GCF_030272615.1 of Cryptomeria japonica. Lineage (NCBI taxonomy): Eukaryota > Viridiplantae > Streptophyta > Pinopsida > Cupressales > Cupressaceae > Cryptomeria > Cryptomeria japonica. The sequence continues at coordinate 709,993,808 of NC_081411.1, read as the reverse complement.
ATTTATGAGATAAATGTAGGATAGGTTATGGTATGGTATTGTAACATGGTATGTGCAGATATTGAAGACCATAGAGAAGGTTCAAGGAAGGTTTGAAGGTGTTTATCAGAGCTTAACCGATACTGAATCTAGCATTAGAGATGCTATTTTGAGCAATACATTATTATAGGATTTAATCATCCTATTTTAGTCATTGCAACTCTCTTTTGAGCAGTGTGCTCTAGGCAGTTGGCCTTTCTGCATGTGTAGACCCCATTTGTATACACATACTATCTGCAGTAGTATCATTTGATTGTGGGTAAGGTTTCCCACTATGGTTTTTCCCCTTACAAGGTTTCCATGTCAAAATCTTTGTGTTATGTGTTGTGGATGTTGTTTCTCTTTCTATTTCATGCATTAAGTTTCACCAGTATTGATATTAACTATTAATCTGTTAACCGACATTAAGTTTAGTTTACCAGTATTAAGTATTGAGTTTGATTAAGTTATAATTTGGTTGAAATTCATTGACAACTAATTCACCCCCCCCCCCCTCAGTTGTCCTTTTGGTTCCTAATAGAGGAAGGATAATGAGAGGCATGGCAGGAAGAATAGAGTGGATGAACTTTGCCCCCAAGCATAGAGGTCTCCATTTGCAAAAAGGAAATATGTAAGATTGTCACAACATCTAGCACCCAAATAAGTGTTCCTAAACTTTTCAAAGACAGAGACCCAATCCACACTTAGAATCTCTAAAAAAATTCAATCAAACATATCTAGCAACTATGAAGTAAACTCAAAAGGGAAGAAGAATCCAAAACTAGATCAAGGTACTTAGTATTTGATTACTCATGTGTGTGCAATTGAGTTCATCCTATCTCATATGATCATCGTAATCTTTAGAACCCAACGTGGCTAGCTACATGAGTTACCCTGACTGCAAAAGCATCTTAGATAGAGCCTCGTTGCCAGCAAGCATCCATAGTGATGAATAATGATGAACAGTAAGTACTCAATAGATACTGAGAGGGGGGGTGAATCAGTATAGACAAAAACTTCCTTAAACCACTTTGACTATAAAGACTGCACAAACTGGTAAACAGAGTCACCGATCTAAAATAGGGCACTACTGGTAAACTATAGTGAGACTGTGAAACACATAAACCGGTAACACTTAGATCTTTGCAAAACCTAATCTCTCCTTTCCACTTCACCCATATGCATAAATGAGTAACACTTCAGAAATATAAAGACCATTGGATTAGTATGCATTACCACTTAATAGAAAACACTCATCATCACATGAAAAAGCATCATACATGACACACTAATTTTTCACGTGGAAACCCAACTAGGAAAAACCACGGTGGGGATGAATACCCACAAGTTGTTCTTTGAACTCTTCTTAAGTCCGCTTTGTTAGGAGCCTACTCTGGTTAAGGACTTTACAATAGGTTCTACTAGGAAATAATCCTGCTAGGGATCATCTAGTTAAGGGATGGCTAAATACCCAGTTAAAGGTTAGAACCCTGCTAAAGGTTACCTCGCAAGAGGATTTGAAGAACTCAATGAATTTGAGTCACTCTGTTAAAGGATTTACAAAAAGTCTGTTAAAGCTACTCGGTTAAGGGATTTTCAAACTGCTGAAATGGTTAGAAGTCAACAGGTAATACAATGATCTGATAACAACACTTAATGCCAAGACAGATCCATTTTAGTTCCTTTACTTCTGTAGTCACACTCTGTAGGTATCAACACACTTCTTTGGTCTGGAAAGAATCAAATATCTCTTCACTTGGATACACACACACAACATTTGGCAACAACTTCACAATGAAAATCATCATCAACCTTATAGACATCAGATAGGTCGATAGCATAAACCCTAAACCCTAAATATTTAGGTTTATCAATACAGTCGGTCCAATCCTGACCGTTCAAAACACATTGCATTGAATAAAACAGTCTTGAATAGATCTCAAGACGTTCTCCATCATTCGTTCTTTGTCGCTTCTGGAAGTTGATAACCCATGAAGTTCTCTCCACCGTTTACTGAGACTTCTCACATTCCTGAGGTAGATAGGATCAATCTTCTTCATGCAAGATCCTCAAGAAAATCCTTCACACGTAGAAGGCTGACGTGGCAACATGATTTGATCTTCATTTCAATTCTAACCCATCACAAGATGTTGTCAATCGAATCACATAGACTTGGAAATGCATCAACCAGAAACCCTGATACAAACTTTCCATATACTGGTTCATTCCATCATACCGGTTCACACTTCATCATTCCGCTTCACTTGTACCATCATACCAGTTTACTTGTTTCATCATACCAGTTCACTTGCTAGGTTGCTTACTTCAATATACCAGTTCATACTTCGGCATATTTACATCAATGACAACATATAATATCATCATGTCATCACACTTCTGCACATATGCCAACAATCTCCCCCTTTGGCATTGATGGAAAAATACAAAGATATCTCTTCGCTTCATGTCTTCTCCCCAATACTGCAGATATCTTCTCTGCTTCACATCTTCTCCCCCTTTGACAACAATGCCAAAGTGGAGGCACAGACAGCTATGTTCCACTATGCTGCTCCCCTGAGGAGTAGCATCCTTCAACACACCAATCCTGAAAAGATTTGACAATGCAATACCTGACTGATGTGGATCACATACCTTTAGCTCACCTCTTGAAAGGGAAACACCCCTAATTCACCTCTTAAATAGGTAAATGTAGCCTTCAATAGAGGCTTGGTGAATATGTCTGCTAACTGCTCCTTAGTCAAAACATGTTCCAATACAACCTCTTTGTTCTGAACTTTCTCCCTCAAGAAATGATACTTGAACTCAAAGTGCTTGGTTCTAGCATGCAATACTGGATTCTTGGAAATATTAATTGCACTTGTGTTATCACAAAATATGCTCATCAGTTCAGATACAGGGACTTTGAAACCACTTAGTACATGCTTCATCCAAATTGTCTGAGTGCAGTTCATAAATGCTACTACATATTCTGCTTTTGCTATAGACTAAGAGATACAAATCTGCTTCTTACTCATCCATGAGACTAGTCTACCACCAAGAAAGAATGCACCACCAGTTGTGCTCTTCTGGTTGTCCACATTACCATCCCAATCGGCATCTGTAAACACTTTGAGGTTGAAATCATTACTTTATGGATACCACAATCCATAGTCTACAGTTCCCTTCAGATATCTAAGAATCTACTTGACTGCTACCAAGTGGGATTCTCTTGGACTTTTCTGGAAATGTGCAGCAATGCCCACTCCATGTGCAATGTCTGGTTTGTTGTGTACTACATAGTGTAACTTACCAATCATTGATCGGTAATCTTTCTCATTCACCAATGTTGAGTCATCTTCTTTTGACAATTTACAACTGGTCACCATCGGTGTACCAACCGGTTTGTTGTCTTCCATGCCAAAGGTCTTCAACACCTCTTTGACATACTTGGACTGAGTGATAAAGATACCATCTTTCATTTGTTGAATCTATAGTCCAATGAAGAACTTAATCTCTCCGATTAGTGACATCTCAAATTCCTTCTTCATCTCATCTACAAAATCATGACTCATCTTGTTATCTCCACCAAAAATTATGTCATCAACAAATACTTCACAGATCAGAATCTGATCTCCTTCTGACTTCAGATAGATATTTCTATCTTCACTTGTTCTTTGAAATCCAATTTTCACAAGATGGGAGTGTAAACGTTCATACCATGCTCTAGGTGCCTGCTTCAATCCATAAAAGGCTTTATGTAGCCTACACACCACATCATTGTCTTCTGATAGGGCAAACCCATCTAGTTTCTCTATATACACTTCCTCTTCAAGTATTCCATTCAGGAATGCAGATTTTACATCCATCTGATACACTTTGAATCCCTTAAAGGCCACATATGCAAGAAGAATTCTAACTCCTTCCAATCTAGCTACTGGAGAAAAAGTTTCTCCATAGTCTTCTCCTTCTTCTTGAGCATATCCCTTACATACCAGTCTAGCTTTGTTTCTTACCACTATGCCATCTTCATTCATCTTGTTTCTAAAAACCCATTTGGTGCCAATAACATTTTTATGCTCAGGTCTAGGTACCAAAGACCATGTACCATTATTTTCTATCTGTTCAAGTTCCTCTTCCATAGCCTTAATCCAGTCTTCATCTTTATGTGCCTCTTTAAATGTTTTAGGCTCTTTTTCAGAGATCATGCAAGAATTTTCTCTGACCTTTCTTGTAAGAATTTTTTCATCCTTATCTCCTATGATCTGCTTTGGATCATGATTCAACTTTACATACCTAGGAATGATCTTAGCTATTTCCTCTTGCTTTTCCTCTTCATCCTCATCTTCATCAGCATCAACATCTACTAGTGTAGGAGTACTGTTACTAGTACTAGGTTGTTTTGCAACCGGTTCCCAAAAGGTTATAACCGATTCATCTACCACTTTCTCACTGTCGGTTTCCTCAAGTTTCCCACAGGTTTCATCAACTCTAACATTGATACTTTCAAAAAAAATTTGAGTCCTATTGTTAAAACATTTGAGAGCTTTTCTCTTGGTGGAATACCCTAGGAATATTCCCTCATCACATTTTGCATCAAACTTTCTCTGGTGTTCACTCCTCTTGATATAACACTTGCTACCAAACACTCTAAAGTAGCTTACTACAGGAGTATTACCAGTCCAATACTCATAAGGTGTTTTATCCTTACCTTTTTTTATGAGTACCCGGTTCATAGTGTAGACTGCAGTGCTCACTGCTTCTCTCCAAAAAGTGTGAGCAACCTTCCCTTGAATCAGCATCGTTCTAGCTGCTTCAACTACAGTCAGGTTGTTCCTTTCTGCTAGGCCATTCTGTTGTGGAGTCTGGGGAGTAGACAATTGCCTCTTGATGCCATTCTATTCACAGTATTTATTGAATTCTCTAGAGGTGAACTCAGCTCCTTGATCAGTTCTAAGGCATTTGATCCTCTTACCACTTTCCTTTTCAACTAGTTCTCTAAAGACTTTGAACTTTCCAAAAGCTTCGGACTTGTCTTTGAAGAATGTGACCCAAATCATTCTTGAGTAATCATCAGTAAGAATTATAAAGTACCTATCTCCTTGAACACTCCTAGTTTTCATAGGACCACACAAATCAGTATGCACAAGATCAAGTAAATTATCTGTTGTAAAAGATTTACCTTTGAAGGTTGAGGAAGACATTTTCCCCAGTTGAAATTCTCTGCGCAAAGGATTCTTTGGTTTGTTCAGCATAGGCAATCCCCTAAGTGCCTTTATCTTACTGGCCTTCACAATATTATCAAAATTTACATGGAAAAGTCTCCTATGCCATATCCAACTATCATCAAACTTAGCCATTAGACATTGACTGATATTTGCATTCAACTGAAATAAGTTACCTTTGATCTGCATACTAGTGGCCATCAGTTCACCACTCTTTCCTTTTATTTTGCATACTCCATCTTTGAATTCTAAAGTGAGTCCATTATCATTCAGCTGAGCAACACTCAAAAGGTTATGCCTAAGACCTTCTACCCAATACACATTATCAGTGCTGCTTTTTTCATTCAAAGAAATGGACCCTTTTCCTTTTACCATACAAGGTGCGTCATTACCAAATCGGACTACACCTCCATCATACTCTTCCAGAGACAGAAACTTTCTCTAGTCACCAGTCATGTGGTGAGAACAACTCTCATTGGAATTAGTGGGAGACAAGAGCCTTCTTGTTTGACACATCTTCCTTAACAACTACAAATACTATGTCTTCGCTTTCTTCATCTTCTGATTCATCATCAGTGACACCTTCATCAACTGCAACAAGACAGTTTCTCCTATTTCCTCCTTTGAATTTTTTGAACCTCTCTGGTTTGTGCTTATTATCACCATTAGGACAGTTAACAGCAATGTGTCCAATCCTATTGCAAGAAAAGAATTTTAAAGGGATCTTACCTCTATATTTACCAGTTCCCTTAGGAAGTCTCTTGGCCAGAAGAGCTTCAAATTCCATCAGGATCTCCTCATCATCCATATCTCTACTTTGACTAGGTTCACAACTAGTACTAACTTCTTTACCCTTTCTAGATAGTGCAGCAAATGCTTTAAAGGCTGAATCAGTCTTCTAAACACTGCCATCATAACTATTTAGCTCATATGTGATCAACTTAGCAATGATATAATCTAGGGACACCTTTGTCTTGTCAATAGATCTCAACTCCTGAATAGCGGCAACCCTTATTTCATAGACCGGTAATAAGGTTCTAAAAAATTTGCTATCAATGGTGGAATCATCCATTGTACCTCCTACACTCTTGATGTCTCCAACAACAGTTTTAATCCTTATCCCATATTGTTGAATGGTCTCTCCTTCAACCATCTGCATGTCTTCAAACTTTCCTCTAAGGCTTTCTTCCTTAGCTTACTTCACATGCTCATCACCGCCATAAATAGACTCTGAAGTATCCCATACATCTTTGGGATTGTCTTTTTCCTAAACATCTATAAACTCAACATTAGATAGGCTATTGATAAGAGCTTCCATTACTTGCCCATTCTCCTGAATTTCTCTTCTTTGATCATCAGTGAGAGTACCGATAGGGACAACATAAGTATTCTCAACATAGCTCTAGTGTTGAGCACCCATGCTTTTAATGTATATCTTCATTATGTCCTTCCATATCTTAAAGTTATCTCTGTTAAACTTAGGACCTTCCCTCTTCATCATTAGAATAGGATCTTTTCCTCAAGCAGTTAAGCTTACAAAATAGAGGACCTGGAGGACGCTCTGATACTAATTGATGAATAATGATGAACAATAAGTACTCAACAAATATTGAGAGGGGGGAGGTGAATCAGTATAGACAAAAAATTACTTAAACCACTTTGACTGTAAAGACTACATAAACTGGTAAACAGAGTCACTGATCTAAAATAGGGCACTACCGGTAAAACACAGTGAGACTGTGAAACACATAAACCGGTAACACTTAGATCTTCACAAAACCTAATCTCTCCTTTCCACTTCACCCATATGCATAAGCAAGTAATAAATCATAAATATAAAGACCACTGGATCAACATGCATTACCACTAAAAAGAAAACACTCATCATCACATGAAAAAGCATCACACATGACACATTGATTTTTCAATGGAAACCCAACTGGGAAAAACCACGGTGGGGATGAATACCCACAATTTTTTCTTTGAACTCTTCTTAAGTCCACTATGTTAGGAGCCTAGTCCGGTTAAGGACTTTACAATAGGTTTTGCTAGGAACCGATCCTGTTAGGGATCGCCCGGTTAAGGGATGGCTAAATACCTGGTTAAATGTTAGAACTCTACTAAAGGTTACCTCGCAAGTGGATTTGAAGAACTCAATGAATTTGAGTCACCCTGTTAAAGGATTTACAAAAAGCCTATTAAAGCTACCCAGTTAAGGGATTTTCCAACTACTAAAATGGTTAGAAGGCAACAGGTAATACATTGATATGATAAAAGCACTCAATGCCAAGACAAATCCATTTTAGTTCCTTTACTTCTGCAATCACACTCTACAGGTATCAACACACTTCTTCGGTCTGGCAAGAATCAAGTATCTCTTCACTTGGATACACGCACACAACATTTTCTAGCAACTTCACAATGCAAATCATCATCGACCTTATAGAAAACAGATAGGTCGGTAGCATAAACCCTAAACCCTAAACATTTAGGTTTATCAATACAGTCAGTCCAATCCTAACCGTTCAAAACACATTGCATTGAATAAAACAGTCTTGAATAGATCTCAAGACGTTCTCCATCGTTCGTTCTTTGTTGCTTCTGGAAGTTGATAACCCATCACGCACTCTCCACCATTTACTGAGACTTTGCACATTCCTGAGGTAGATAGGATCAATCTTCTTCATGCAAGATTCTCAATAAAATCCTTCATGTGCACAAGGCTGATGTGGCAACATGATTTGATCTTCATTTCAATGCCAACCCATTGCAGGATGTTGTCGATCGAATCACATAGACTTGGAATTGCATCAACTATAAACCCCAATACAAACTTTCCATATACCGGTTAACTTTTTGCATATACTGGTTCATTCCATCATACCGGTTCACACTTCATCATACCACTTCACTTGTACCATCATACCGGTTTACTTGTATCATCATACCAGTTCACTTGCCAAGTTGCTTACTTCAATATACCAGTTCATACTTCAGCATATTGATATCAATGACAACATACAATATCATCATGTCATCACACTTCTGCACATATGCCAACGCATATCTCTGATGAGGTTATCATTGTAATATCACAAATATTTCTCCATTTCCAGCCAAGCATCTATAGCCCCGATGGAGTTACTCGCATGTTCCCAAAGCCAGTCATTTTGATATTTCATTTCATTGCATTTTCTTGATGTTTCTTTTCTTGCTCATTCTTTTGATCTCTATATATTTCTTTTTTCTCTTTATTTTAATTGCATTGGTTCATAAGTGATGAAAATTACATGGGTCAAATAATTATAGTGGTGCTAAAGCAAGATTTTAGATTTTTCACTAGCCATGTCTTCGACTAAGAGATCACAATGATTTAAAGCAATTGATTAAGTGTATGAGATATAGTAATCAAAAGATGTCGGTACCAAGATATGATAAGTGGTTCTTTTCTAGATTGAGTGTGTATCCCAACCAAAAGAAAATGTTAAAGAGGAACAACCTCGGATTCTGAAGGGTTTCATGAATAGATATCTAGGAAAAGGACTGAACATGAGATTTGAGCATGGGCTAGCATGAGACAAAATGATACAAATGCCTATTTTACAAATGATGAATCTATGCAAAGGATTGAATGAAAGGGATGGAAGGATAGAAAAGAGGTGTTAGATAATAGATAGATGTTTGAATATTTGTGCAAGGATAGATGGGAATTTATTCAAGATGAGTGTTGGTACAGAACTTGAGAAGTGATGAAGAGATGGAGGAAAATTGAATTTTGGGACATAAGGACCCAAAATAGATAAAGGAAATGATGGAAGAATAGTTTTGGAAAGATGTTTAGATAGATGGTTGAAAGAAGTTCAAAGATGTGTGCCTTTGTTGATATTTCTTATGGATCATTTGAGGTGATGGATTGATGGATGGAGGGAGGTAAGGACCCAAGATGGATGGAAGGGATGGAGAGTTGGACTTTGGAATGAAAGGACCTAAAATGGATTTGGAGGATGAAAGGATTCCTTGATCTTGATCTTGACTTGGAGTAGGACCATTTGAGTTTGTGCTTTTCTCATGATTTTTAATTAGATTAGTGAAGGAGATGGAAGGGATATCATGCTTTCTTAGGAGGTGGATGTTGAATGGGACTCTGCTCTTGAGATAAAAGGGGATCATCATCGATGGAATACCAAAATCTTAGGGGATCATCATAATATTCTTGATAGGTGGGATCTTAATCAAAAATGGGATTAGATTGGAGAGCCATGATATCTTTATCTTGATTTAGGCTAGGACACATTTTCTTTGAATAAGCTTCTTCTTTTTCAAGCGACAAGGGATGGTCACATGAGTGATCAAAGTTCCAGTTTGGATAGGTTGATATTGTTGACTTGATGGATACTTCGTTTTGGATACTAAAGATTACTAAGTCAAATAGAGGGTTTGTTCGATAGGCCCCTATAACAAAGCATGTCAAATGATATGGATAAAGTATCCCGATATGGAAACTTGATTTAAGTAACTTGAATACTTAGCTAGGTATTATTGTTGAGATAGTTGGAAGATAAACTATTGATCAATTGGTTTTGATACTCTATGTTGATTGGATTAAAATATTGGCTAAATATAGTTGAAATATTGATAACCACCTCCACAAGTTCTTGGTTGGATTCAAAAATTTCTCTCACCTATGGCTTCTCCTTGTTTTTGAACTGATTTTTTAGTTTGATTTTGGATGTTTTTTCAAGATATTTTAGCATTTATGATATGAATGCATAGCACATGAAAAACAATGGCCATACTAATGCTAAAAATTGAGTGTATGTTCTTCTGAGGATGTGTTTAAATCCCTGATGTTTTCACTAGTTTAGATCATAATAAATACACATCAAATAGACTCTTTATTCAAAGGTTATTGATAATATCATAGCCCACTAGTCTTGATACCCCGTCAACTCAAACAACCTTGTCACCCCCTAGAGGATGCCCATTTTTTTTCCTTTTTCCTAAAATTAACCCAAAGTGAATTGCTTCACAATTGGGTAGTTATCTTGGGAGATATATGGTGAGTAATATTGAAGGTGGATTCTTCCCCACCCTTGCACTGTGATATTGCAAATGTTTGGCAACTGACTTGGCTCAAAGTCTCTATCATTGTGGCTTTTAGTAACGGATTATATTTAAAGATACCATTTGAATTCACACAAGCATGATTGAGGCCTATAGCCAAACAAATTACCAAATAAGATGTAGTCACGCAAGCATGATTGAGACCTCAAGGCCCTACAAAGTGCTCGATATGAGATAACTCAAATCTGCTCTACCCCCCGAAATTTTCATCTCAAAAGGCAATTTGATTATAGTGAGTTAGAATACTTGGATTTATTCATACTCACTTGGGTCATTCTCTTCTCACTAGCCCCCTCAAGGCATTCGGGAAGACAGGCCCTCTACAAGATTTAATTGCATGAAAATAAAGAAAGCATGAAAATTAAGGGGAGAGAATATACCTACCACTTTTGAGACAAGGAAAACAATGTTATTTTTATCCTTCCAAAGAAATGATTTGCTAAACCCTAATTGGAGATGCTGCTCCAATAAAACATGGTGTTATTTTTAATCCCTCATAGCAATGATTCTCTAGACTAGGAAGAGGAAATCCTAGTCAACATAAAGCAAAGAATGTTGCTAGAAAGTAAAGCTATTTGCAAAAATGGACAAGTTGATTGATCTTTTTAACCGATATTACAAAATGATGGTTCGTGTTTAGCCAAGATAGCAAAATGTGCAATTATTCATTTTAACCCTGATTGTGAAATGTGAATGACTATTCTAGGATCGGTCAATTTTCCCAATTAGAACGTGTTAACAAAAACAACAAGATTTCCAATGTGAAAGTCTTCCAAAATGTGCAAGCAATGTATTAGAAAAAAACTCCTCAATGTCTTGCAAGAACAAGAAAATGGATTTAGAAGGTATATATGAAAAAATACCTAATTCCTTTGCATAAATCAACAACACGCAAACAATGTGAGCTCTAAATTATGGAATCAACCTGCAAGAGGAGAAAACAACAAGAAAGCAAACACATGAAACATTATGTTAGAGTTAGAGATCACAAATAGAAACTAAACAAGCTTCAAACTCAAGAACTCCAAGCGCATCTCATATTCCTCTATCTCCAAGGATCCTTCAAATCAAGGTGGCTCTCAGCTTGGAAGAGCACTTGATCTCTAGGATGACTACCTATAGAATGAGATATATGTATGATTCTAAGATCTAAGTGGAATTCAACTAAGATCTTAGTGATATGCTAAATGGATATAAAACTAGATATGTTACCAAGATGAGAAGATTAGTATGAGATTAAGCTAGCATGAGAATGTTATGAAGATGAGATTGATCTAGCATGTAAAAGAAACTAGCATGATATACTAAACATGATGAAATCTCTATGTTACGATAACCAGTGTACAACTGAGAGGGGGGAGATGAATCAGTTGTTAATAGATTATAGCATTTAATCCACAATACAACCTTAAACAAATCAAGTACCCGTAGAGACAGATGCCAGTAGGAATAGATACCAGTAAACAATACAACTTAACAATTAACCAGATAATCAATGCAAAACAATCATACCACATAACACCATGATTTATACGTGGAAAACCCGGAAAGGGAAAAACCACAGTGGGAAGCCTACCCATAGTTAGATGATACTTCTCCAAAAAGTATGTGTTACAATGAGGGGCATGCACTTGCAGGAAGGCACACTACCTAGAGCGTACTACTAATTACAAAAGGAGTTTTGCTAACTATAGAGAGGCTACAACCTTCTCAAGATAAATGGACAACAATCCAATAGAGTGAACTGCTAGAAATAACATCTACTATGCATGATTACAGTCCTGGTTAAGCTCAATGTCAGAGGACTAAATCCTCTTCTAAAACCAATCTAATCACCAATGATCAATCAACTCCTCTTCTTGAATAATATTACAATATTTGCACATTACATTCCTTGACCATGAACTTTCCAATAACCATGATACTCTACAAAGAGTTTCTATATCTTATTTATACAAACCCTAAGGCCTAAACCAATTAGGTCAGCCACCTAAAGATATTACAATGATATCATTACACAATTCCTTATTACAATGATATGCCATGTTGGCTTAAGACCAAAACAATAATAAAAAATCCATAAAACATCTTGAATCATCCAGGTCACGTGTAGAGTACACGCTAGCATGATACCGGTCCATAACCTAGATAGGTACCGAACCTATTTTGGGTCCACCACGCCAAAGAAATGTCTTCAAGCAATTGAAGAACGATCAACGAACATCTTTAGTATCCTCAAATCATCAAAGAAGCTGCACCAACACCAATTGTGCATCCTATCATGATTCGTCAATGAAAGCTCTATCGGTAAAGCCTTAAACTGGTGTCAGTAAGGGTTTACCAGTAAGTATGATAAAATCCAATTATCAAGCCAATACCAACTGACCAAAACATACTTATGGAGCATATAACACATGAAATCCAATATACTTTACTGATCCAAACATGCTAGAAGTGACAACCAGCTAATCTCTTATGTCGGTAACACTAGATCTTATACCGGTAACCATCCATATCAACCAGTGTAAATTTGTTTGTTAGTAATAGCTAGTGTTGGCATCAATGACAAAACATCAATGCCACACATATCCATAGTGCCAACAATCTCCCCCTTTGGCACTGATGGAAACACTAGATGTGAAAAACATCTAATTACCAAGAAATGCCAAACAAGTCTCCCCCTGTGGAAGACAACCAACAATCAATATCTCTCCCCAAGTGAATGATATCTTTGTAGGGCTCTAAACAAATCTCTCTCCCTAATGTATACAAATTTTCTTTTATTTTCACATCAATATCTCTCCCCCTTTGACATCAATGCCAGAAACCTAACAAAAATATCAAAGAAATGATATAAACCTCTAAATCTCAAAGCTGACTGCTCCCCCTGAGTAGTAGCACCATTCATTAGTGCCAGAATGGATAATGTTTCTAATCATGCATACTGGATTGATGACAAACTTCATCAATCAAGTCTCTATTGGAGGGGCAGAAACCCCTAACCTATCTCTCAAGTATTCAAATGATTCCTTAGATAGCGGTTTAGTGAATATGTCTTTAGTGTTCACATAAATGAATTTGACTTCCTTTGCTTCTACCTTGTCCTTCAGAGAGTTATACTTTATTGAAATATGCTTAGTCTTAGAGTGAAATACCGGATTCTTGGACATGTCAATAGTTGCAGAGTTACCACAATAGATAACTACTGGTTCACTACAATTTAACCTGACATCCTTCAACATTTGCTTCATCCACAAAACTTGAGTGCAATTAGTTGTTGTTGTAACATACTCAACTTCTACAGTAGATAAAGAAATTCATGACTGTTTTTTGCTTATCCATGAAACCAGTTTCTTTGCAAGAAAGAAAGCTCCACCATAAGTGCTTTTCTTATCATCAATATCACCTACCCAACCTAAGTCAGTATATGCACATAAAGTGAAATCATCATTTCTGGAATACCATAAGCCATATTCTGTTGTTCCTTGCAAATACCGGAATATCCTCTTTACTGTACATTCATGATTTTCTTTAGGATTACTTTGATATATTGAAACAATACTTAATGCATTCATAATTTTGGGTCTAGTCTGAGTTAGATATAACAGACCACCAATCATAGATTTATACTTTGTCAGATTTACTAGTTAAGAAGTATCCTTGATAGATAATTTCTCACTTGTAGCCATAGGATTACTTACTGGTTTGGATTCTCCATACCAAACTTTTTCAACAATTCCCTTAGATACTTAGTTTGATAGATAAAAATGTCTTTGTTAGTTTGAGTAATCTACAAACCTAAGAAATTTTTTATCTCACCAATCATGAACATTTTAAATTCATTTTTCATGTTGTTAGCAAATCCCATGCACAATTTATCTTCTCCTCCAAAAATGATATCATCAACAAAGACTTCAATAATCAAAATATCATTATCAATGATCTTATAATATAGATTACTATCATAACTACCTTTAGTAAAACCAATCTTCAAAAGATATTTATCCAACCTTGCATACCAAGCTCTAGGATCCTGTTTCAAACCATATAAAGCTTTCTTCAATTTGTAAAAAATGTCTTTGTCATCTGTCAGTGTAAATCCATCAAGTTTCTCAATGTAAACTTCTTCCTCAAGATCACCATTCAAAAATGCACATTTGACATCCATTTGATAAACCTTATAGTTCTTATAAGCTACATAGGCAAGAAATAGTCTAACAGCTTCAATTTTAGCTCCAGGTACAAATGTCTCACCAAAATCAATTCCTTCCATTTGAGAATATCCTTTACAAACCAATCTAGCCTCGTTCCTTATAACTTGACCATCCTCATTCAGTTTATTTCTAAAAACCCATTTAGTTCCAATAAAATTCTTATTTTTAGGCCGAGAAACTAAAGACCGAGTTTCATTCTTCTCTATTTGATCTAAGTCATCTTCCATACCCTTTAACCAATGTTTATCCTTACAAGCTTCAATAAAAGTTGCTAGTTCAACTTGAGAAATGAGACATACCTTTTCATTTGCCAGTTTTCTTCTTGTCATTACTCCCTTGTTCCTGTAGCGTCCTAAAATTGCGACACTTGCAATTTCGACCGCATTTGGGTCTTCACGATGGTGACGCAACACTAAACCTGAATGGAGACCCTGAAACTTGCTCATGACATCAAAAATTGCATTTTTCCAGCACCCTGCCTGATCCCTCCTTGCAGCCTACTGTCCCGGGAGGTGGGACCAGAGCGCCCAGTGCCCTGGTCCTTCAGGACTAGGGCGCCCAGCGCCCTGGTCCCCCAGGACCATGGCGCCCAGCGCCCTGGTCTCTGGCCCTATTTTGGGCCCGGTCTCCTATAGGACTTCGGGCCTTTTTGTTTGCAAATTGGAAAATAACATTTCCTGGTCGGCCTAAGGTCAAGAAAATCAGTCTATCAACCCTAATTGGCAAGTATATAAACTACATTTTCTCTCCCATTTTAAGGAGGAGGGACATATGTGTACAAGACGCGGAAACGATATTCAAACATTCAAGCATTCAAGCATTCAAGCATTCCTTCAAGCAATTGATCATTCTAAGTCTCCATTCAAGGCTAAGTGTTGCATTCAAGACAAGGATTCAACCATTGAAGAGGAGATCACATATTACAACATACAACATACAACATACAACAACATCTATACCTTCGCATATAAGGATACAAACACCCTTACAACAAGGTATTAGTACTTGTTTTACATTACATTTACAACATTTCTCATTTCTTGGTTAATTCCAAAACTGGGGTTTGACCTAAGGGCAAACCCCTAATCCCTAACCCCCCAATCGTCTTCGCTTTTCTGTGTGTAGGTTGCAGGTATGCGGCTGAAATTGAAGATCTGGAATCCTTGTGCAGAGACGAACAGATCCCCCTTCGTTTCGCGGATTTTTCAGAGGACCGTGTGCACGCTGGGCGCCATCGTCCCGTCAACTTTTGCTCAAATTTGCAGGACAGCACCGTCTTGACATTTTACTGCTAATTCCAGGTCTGCACCTTCATATCATATCCCTATCTCTATTTATAAGTGAATCTTTCTTACTTCTACATGCATTCCTAGTTCAATCTTTCTATCTACATTCTTTACAAAAGAGGGTATCCTTGCTATCACAACCCTTGAAACTCATATAGAATCCAATCTTGCATTGCGTGGGATTGGATCTTGTGGGTTTCAACCCCTCTTTTGAATGTAAAGACTCTCCTAAGTGAAAACCATCAACCCTAGTGACTCTCCCTTCTCTCTCCTTGGAGTTGGGGAGGGGAGGACGACTAGGGTTCGATTTTTCCGCTTTACATTTTGGTGAACCCGACGTGAACATCTTTTCTGATTATTCATAGTTAGATCTGAAAATTGGATTCCTTGATTACATTTCCATGTTTGATCTTTTGCAAAATTTTAGAGTTTAATTGCATAAAAACCCTAAATTTTCTTTTTAAGTAATTAAACTTGTGAAATGTTTAATTGTTAATACTTGTTTCAGATTTGCCCTTCTATTACAAATTATCAAATCATATTTGTTCTTTAATTTTGAAAATTAAGTGGTTAAGTGTCAAAACCCTAATTTTTGAAACCCTCTTGATTCAACCTTTATCCGACAATTTCACTGATCAAAACATCTCCAAATCAGCTGTAACTTTGGATTCCGCAATAAAATCATAATATCTTTCATCCCTGAAAATTTGGAAAAAAGTTGCGAGGACCGTGTGCACCCCGAGCGCCATCGTCCTCGACATTTTTTCCAAAATTTCGGGAGCTAGATCTTACTGTACTTTTCTGCTAAAATCCAAAATTTTGGCTGATTTTATCAATTTTAACACCTTCAAAATTACAGTCAAAGTTGGTCTAGCAATTGCTTGGATTGAGGCTTCTAATCATTCAAAAATTGTTGAAATTGAAATTTGTGTCAAAATTGTGTTTCTTACAGTCCTAAATCTGAAAAGTGTGTTATCATTCATTCAAATTTCAGTGATTTGTCCAAATTTTTTGCAATTTGTGACTTTTGAAATTAAGTGCTTAATTACAACAACTTTGATTTCCGCTTTCAAAATTGAATTTTGCGTGAAATCGAGTCAATTTTCAAATTTCAAAACTTGCATTGCTTTTGGTATTCCCTCTAAAATCATAAAATTCAAAATTTCAGTTTCCCTCTCTTTTTCAAAACTCAAATTTTGCATTTTTCGACAATCTTGGTAGGGTTCAATTTTGAGATTGCAACTTTAATTTGGCCTATCTACAGATCGTAAAATCACTCAATTTTTTCAGGTTAGCTGTAAAATCATCATAACTTTCATCCCTGCAAATTTTGAAAAAAGTTGCGAGGACCGTGTGCACCCTGAGCACCACGGTCCCGGACATTTTTTCTGAAATTTCGGGAGATTGTCCTGATTGTATTTAACAGCTTAAATCTGGAAGATTGGCTAGTTTTACTGAAATTTGCTACCTCTAAAATTCAAAAATCTTCTCTCTCTCTTTAGTGCATGAGTTTTACAACAATAAGCCCTACTTACACTATTCCCGTTAGACAAAGCCTTAGAATTAAGTCCTTCCAAGGTTTAATTACTGAGGAGATGGAACCTAATTTGAATGGTCTTTTTAACGAGGACATGGGTAATTCCTCTAATCCTCTTAATGATGAAGAAGCTCTCCATGAGGTTTCTGTAGAACAACTTTCAAAATTGTATAACCAATTTGAAGATTTTCGACAGTGGATGTCTCAAGAATACCCTGATAGTCAAGCTCTTCCTTTAATTGAGGGTCTAAAACGTATGCTTCAAAGTGATAAGAATGGAATTGATATTTTGCGTGGTATTGCACACATTGTGGATTCAAATGTGATGCCTACGAAGAGTTGTGCTGAAACCCTAGGTTATACACAACCTCCTACTAAAGACAATCATTCTATTCCTTTGACGACTCCTATTGCTAGTATACCTACTTTTACATCAAACATAATGACTACTTCAATACAAGACATTCCTCTTATGATCACTAATCATGGGGGCAATCCCTCTTCTTCAATCAACCCTCTTCCTTCATTCAATCTGACTTCTTCATTCATTCCTTCAATGAGTGTGCCTATTATATCTTCACAAATGAACATGACGCAAGGGGGCAATTCATTTAACCATTCCATTCCTCCTTGTAGTGTTCCTCCCTTCCAATCATCTCCTATGACTAAATATCATAGTGTCCCACCACCTTACTCTCTACCTTCTCTCAATAACATAACACCTCCATCACAATCTAACACGTCTAATATGAACTCTTCGACTGAAGCGACCATTAACAATCTTGCACAAACTGTCTCTTCTTTACAGCAACAAATTGCCTCTATGAATCAATCTAAGTTTAGTGTGCCCACATTTGATGTTGCGAGCCCACTTTCTCTTGATATTGTTCAAGCTATTCCCCCTAAACATGTTGAAATTCCGCATTTGGAGCTTTATAATGGTAAGGGTGATCCTCTAACACATGTTAAGACCTTTCAAACAATATGTACTGATTTTGCTTATGACCAAAGGTTGCTTGCAAAACTGTTTACTAGAACATTAAGAGACAAAGCCCTACAATGGTATTGCTCGTTGCCTTCCTATTCTATTACTTCTTTCGAACAACTTGCAAATGCTTTCATTCAACAATTTCAAAACAATATAAGTCCTAAAGTTACTTTGATTGATTTAATGCATTGTAAACAAGGTGTTAAAGAAAAAGTCACTGATTTCATTGGTAGATATAAGCATTTGTATGCTCAAATTTCTTTTCCAGTGCCTGACAATGATATTCAAAGAATCTTCATTTCTAATTTACAAAAAGACATTAGAGAAAAACTCCTGTTTTCTGAGTTTACTTCTTTCCAATAGTTGTGCGCAACTCTTCACAATTATCAACTGACTGTGAGTCAAATGGAACAATCACATCCTATGGCTCCGAGTGATAAGGGTGATAGTAGTCAACAACCATTTGGGAAGTTTAAACCGAACAGAGAGTCCATTAAATTCAATGAAAACATCATCAACAACAATGTGAATGCAGCATCAGGTGTGTCCCCTATTTCTAAGTTTTTCAAGAAAGAAAGAAAGTTTACTCCTTTGAATGAATCATTGCATAGTATTATGAATAAGTTACTGGAACAAAATGTGCTTACTCTTCCTCCTATAAGGCAAATTGATCCTGCAAAAATTAATTCACCCTATGTTGATAACAAATCTTTTTGTCAATTTCATCGTCAACCTGGGCATGATACTGAAAAATGTTTTGCTTTAAAGGGGAAAATTCAAGATTTGATTGATAATAATACTATCTCTATTTCTGGTGTGAATGATAAAGGCAACACATCTGTAGCTCCTCCTAATCAAAATCTTCAGATTTTTATTGATCCATTGCCTTCTCATACCTCTAATGCGATTGATACTACTGATTCCTCTGTCTCACCTGATGATCTCGTGTCTATGACTCCGAATGTGATTAACTTTGTGGAACAGCAGAAAATCCCTAAAGAAGTTTCCATCACCTTTGATTCTAGTGAAACTATCAGGGCTCCTGATGGTCCTTTATATATAGTTGCAAAAGTCAAAAATACACCTTTCCATGGAGTGCTTATTGATCCTTCTTGCATGGTTAATGTCATTACTGAAGAGTTTCTTTTTACTTTGCAATTGAATCAAGTGATCTATGATGAAACAAATGTGGTTGTGAAACTATTTGATGCATTTTCTTCTCCTGCAATTGGTTCTATTACATTACCTATTGGGGTCCATAACAAATCCCTTGATGTGGACTTTGCTATTATTCCATCTTCCGAACAATTTCATGTGAAGCTTGGCTATCCTTGGCTATCTTCCATGAAAATTATTGCTTCTCCTATTCACAAGTGTTTGAAATTTCCCCATAATGGTGAAGTTGTTACTATCAATCATAGTCTCTTTAAACCAGCTGAAAGAACTTCTAGCGTTCCTATTGATTACTTTTGGCCTAAACAATTCCAATCTCTTCCTCCGCGAAGTGATCATCTTTTCAAATCTTATCAAAAGTGGAAAAAAGATATGATCCTATCTCTAAGTGAACCTAGAACACCCAAACTTGACATTCCTATCATTCTTGAGAAGGAAGTTCTTCCTTTGAAAGATAAAACTAATGTCTTTCCTCAAGAAGATTCCCAACCCATTCCTATGGATGTGACTATGCCTATATCTAATAAACTTCCTAAAAGTAGACCTATACCTCCTTGTCATGATGGACTTGGTCTCCTTCCTAAACCAAATATTCCTCCCTTATATGGAGCAGTTCCTCCTCCTTCCTTTTATAGAGAGAAGAGACCTTCCTCTTCTCCTATTATTCAACCTAAGAGACCACAACCTAAACACCCAAGTGATAAGGATGAGAACATTCCTCCTCCTCAATCTTCTCAACTTCCTACTAAGACTAGACGAAATCGTTCTGCACGTGAACGCCGACGAAGGTGTCGTCTTAGAGCTCAGGCAGCTGCCTCTCAAACTTTGCAATCCCCAAAAACACCTTCAACAAGCATTATTCCATTTTCTCCTCAGTCGACGATTGAGCCGAAATCTCCTAAACATAAGATGCATGATGGTCTTGATCCTGTGCGAGTTAAAGATCCTATTTTTATAAATCTTGATGATGATATAGATGAAAATGTTATGCATGATGAAAATGTTACTCCTGTTCATTCTGATAGTGAATATGAATATGTTGATATTGATAACCATTTATCTAACGCATTTTCTAAAGCACTTATCCTAGCTCCTAGACAAGAACACCGTGGCTTGGGATATGATACTTGCCCTTGTTTAGATCTGGTGATAGCTCCATCTGCTGTGTTGGATGTTCCTCCTCTAACATGTTTCCTACCTTCCCGAAATATTGATCAGCAAGATCGGGGGGTAGATGACGTGCTAGACTAGTTTCATTAGCATAGCAGATTCTCTCCTCCTCTCTTTTGTTACCTCTTCTATGTGTTATTCTCATTCTTCTATTTGTTGTCCTTAGTGTTGTCTACTTGAGGATGATGCAAAACATTGAGATCTCTTTTGGTCTCTCTCATGTTGACTCAAAAGACACATGTGTTCCCTTCTTCTAGGTGACCTTCCTTGATTGGGGAATGAAGAACAATTATGCATACATACATATGATATACATGAATTATCATACAGCATACTGACCCCGAGGAAAGCGAAGTCACCTTGTGCTTTGTGTTTTGTATCTATTATCCTTGGGCTTATCTCACACTTGGGGGCTAAATCCTTGTGATAACGTGCTCCTTTCTCATTTCTTATATGTATCACTACCTTAAAGCAATCACCCCCGGTGAGGCATTTGCAATCGCTTTAACGTAGGGGGGCATACATCTCGTCCATATCTTTTCAAGATACTTGAAAATTTCTTGACAAATTTAGCTTTGCCTTGAAAATTTTTGATATCTTTCTTGCATGACTCATAGTGAGGGAACCTTACTACTGATAGTCATGGTTCTCCCTCATGATCTTCCCTTTTACTTTGTCAATCGAAGTCATAAGATCCTTAGTCCACTAGGGGCTTGGTGTATCTTGCCTCCTTGACATGGTGAAAGTTTTTCAATGTTGTTTCCTTGTACTTTACCGGAAGTATGAGCGTACGCTTATACTCCCGCTAAAGTGGGGGCTAAATGTAGCGTCCTAAAATTGTGACACTTGCAATTTCGACCGCATTTGGGTCTTCACGATGGTGACGCAACACTGAACCTGAATGGAGACCCCAAAACTTGCTCATGACATCAAAAACTGCATTTTTCCAGCACCCTGCCTGATCCCTCCTTGCACCCTGCTGTCCCGAGAGGTGGGACCAAAGCGCCCAGCGCCCTGGTCCTTCAAGACTAGGGCGCCCAGTGCCCTGGTCCCCCAGGACCATGGCGCCCAATGCCCTGGTCCCTGGCCCTATTTTGGGCCCGGTCTCCTATGGGACTTCGAGACTTTTTGTTTGCAAATTGGAAAATAACATTTCCTGGTCAGCCTAAGGTCGGGAAAATCAGTCTATCAACCCCAATTGGCAAGTATATAAACTACATTTCCTCTCCCATTTTAAGGAGGAGGGACATATGTGTACAAGACGCGGAAACGATATTCAAACATTCAAGCAGTCAAGCATTCAAGCATTTCTTCAAGCAATTGATCATTCTAAGTCTCCATTCAAGGCTAAGTGTTGCATTCAAGACAAGGATTCAACCATTGAAGAGGAGATCACATATTACAACATACAACATACAACATACAACATACAACATACAACAACATCTATACCTTCACATATAAGGATACAAACATCCTTACAACAAGGTATTAGTTCTTGTTTTACATTACATTTACAACATTTCTCATTTCTTGGTTAATTCCAAAACTGGGGTTTGACCTAAGGGCAAACCCCTAATCCCTAACCCCCCAATCATCTTCGCTTTTCTATGTGTAGGTTGCAGGTACGCGGCTGAAATTGAAGATTTGGAATCCTTGTGCAGAGACGAACAGATCCCCCTTCGTTTCGCGGATTTTTCGGAGGACCGTGTGCACGCCGGGCGCCATCGTCCTGTCAACTTTTGCTCAAATTTGCAGGACAGCGTCGTCTCGACATTTTACTACTAATTCCATGTCCGTAGCTTCATATCATATCCCTATCTCTATTTATAAGTGAATCTTTCTTGCTTCTACATGCATTCCTAGTTCAATCTTTCTATCTACATTCTTTACAAAAGAGGGTATCCTTGCTATCACAACCCTTGAAACTCATATAGAATCCAATCTTGCATTGCATGGGATTGGATCTTGTGGGTTTCAACCCCTCTTTTGAATGTAAAGTCCCTCCTAAGTGAAAACCATCAACCCTAGTGACTCTCCCTTCTCTCTCCTTGGAGTTGGGGAGGGGAGGACGACTAGGGTTTGATTTTTCCACTTTACAGTTCCAATCTCCAATAATTTGATCTTCAGAATGATTTAATCTTACATACCTTGGAGTATTTTGTACTTAAAGTTCACCACTCTGATCATCAGTCACAGTTGAATTTTTGGATTGTACTGGTGTAACTATTTCAGCTTCATGTATTGATTGAGGCATTGTTGGTTTAGTTATGATCATTTCCACCATTGGTTCCCTATCATATGATATAGAATGATTTTTGTATTGTTCATCAACTTTCACATTCGCACTTTCCACAATTTTCTGCAATCTTTTGTTATAAAATCTATATGCTTTTCTCTAAATTGAATAACCAAGAAATATCCCTTCACCACATCTAGGATAAAACTTTCCAATTGAATCATCTCTTTTGATATAGCATTTACTTCCAAAAATTCTGAAATACTTAACAGTAGGTGTATGTCCAAACCATAGTTCATAAGGGGTCTTACTTTTTTCCCCTTTTAATGTGAACTTTGTTGAATGTGTAGACTGTTGTGCTCACTGCTTCTCTCTAGTAGATATGAGGCAATTTGGCTTCCATAATCATAGATCTAGCTGCATCCAAAATGGTTCTGTTCTTTCTTTTAACTACTCCATTTTGCTGAGGAGTCTTAGGTGTAGATAGTTGTCTTCTGATTCCATTTGTCTAACAATAACTGTTAAATTCATGAGAAGTGAACTCACCGCCATGATCTGATCTCAGACATTTGATTTTTAATTCAGTTTCTGTTTCAACCTTTTCTTTAAAGATCTTGAATTTCTCAAAATATTCAGACTTCTCCCTCACAAAATTCACCCACATCATTCTAGAATAGTCATCAATAATCAACATGAAATACCTATCACCTTGAAAGCTTCTAGTCCTTGTTGGACCACATAAGTCAGTGTGAGTCAAATCAAGTATATCATATGATTTATCATGTATGCTTTTAAAAGATCTTCTGACTTGCTTACCCAATTGACATTCCTTACTTACCAGATTATGAGGCTTCATAATCTTAGGTATATCTCTAATTGCCTTAGTTGAACTGATCTTAACAATACAATCAAAATTAACATGACACAACCTCTTATTCCATAGCCAACTCTCATCAATATGAGCAATCAAACATGTTTTATTACCAGTGTTCAAGTGAAAGATGTTACTTCCTGTCTGAACACCGATTGCAATCTCCAAACCAGTTTTGTTAATGAGTTTGCATTTTCTATCCTTAAACTAAAGTTGAAAACCCTTATCAACTAATTTACCAACACTCAAAAGATTATGCCTTAAACCTTCTACATAATAGACATTATCAATGTTATGCTTGCGATCCAAAGAAATAATACCTCTACCTTTGATCATACATTCCTTGTCATATCCAAATCTGACTTGACCACCATTGTATTCTTGTAGGGACATAAATTTCCTTTTATCTTCAATCATATGATGTGAGCATCCACTATCAATTACCCATTCATCCTTATCTTCATCTTTTGTTGCCAGGGCCTTCTCTTCATTTTTGATACCCAGTTCTCGTTCATCTTCCTTCAAAGCATAGAACACCTATTCCTCTCCATTTCCAAATCCACTAGCTAAGTCTTCTATCGGTTCATCTCCAGAGTCATCAGTTACTCCTTCCTCATCTGCTATGTAGCAATGTTTGTTTTTCTTGAATCTATATCTGTTTGGGTTAGGCTTAAAAATTTTCTTAACTCTTTTTTCAAACCTTGCATTCCTTTCAGGACATCTAGATGCAAAATGACCAATCTTATTACATGCAAAACATTTAAAAGGTGATTTTCCTTCATAATTAATTCGAGTTGGACCTTTAGGTACTCTTCTAGCAAATAAGGCTTCAAGTTGCTCAAGCTCTTCATCTTCTTTCCTCGTGTCTTCCAATTCTTTTGCATATATGGCTCTCCAATCACTTTTGCCGGTAGATGTTGATGATGATGCATGAAAAGAAGGTTCAGACTTTACAACTCCAGAAGATCCAAATTATTCAAGCTCAAAAGTAGATAATTTACCAATTAGAATGTCTCTATTGACTCAAGTGTTTGCCATTGTTCTTAACTCATTAATTGTAGTTGCCTTCATCTTTTAAGCCAGTGGAAGGGCTCTCAATAATTTGGAAACTATTTCATATTCACTTAGAAATCCTCCACAACATTGAATTCCCATAACAATCACATTTACTCTTTCCATAAACACAACAATTCTTTCATTTTCTTTCATTTTTAAGTTTTCATACCTTACTCGGTAACCATCAAGTTCAGCAATTTTGACAGTAGGGTCACCTTCATTTAGAGTTTGCAAGTTGTCCCATATAACCTTAGCCAATGATTTGTTAGTCAATCCCATGATCTATTGATCAGTAAGTGCACACAAGAGGGCTTCTCTAGCTCTGTAATCGTTTTCAATATTCTTGTCTAGGTTTGCAGGAGAAGGATTGTCGGATGTCGGATCATAAGGTGTGTATCCTTTGTCAGTGATCTCCCAAATATCCTTGCCAAGAAATCTAAGATGAGTCTCCATTCGAATTTTCCATATCCCATAATTTGTTCCATCAAGCTTAGGGATTTCTCTTTTAAAAATAGCTGCCAATGGATTAGAAGTGTTAGCTGCCATATGATCTACCTCAAGCGGTTAAGCTTCTACAAAAGAGGACCAAAGCTATGATACCAATTGTTAGGATAACCGGTGAACAATTAAGAGGGGGGGGTGAATCATTTATTAAGAGATTATAACTTTTAATCCACAATACAACCTTAAACAAATCAAGTACCGATACAGACGGATGTCAGTAGGAACAGATACCGGTAAACAATACAACTTAACAATTAACAAAATAATCAATACAAAGAAATCATACAACATAACACCATGATTTGTACCTGGAAAACCTAGAAAGGGAAAAACCATGGTGGGAAGCCTACCAACAATTAGATGATACTTCTACAGAAAGTATGTGTTACAATGAGGGGCCTACAATTGCAGGAAGGCACACTACCTAGAGTGTACTGCTCATTACAAAAGGATTCTCAATGACTACAGAGAGGCTACAACCTTCTCAAGATAAATGGACAACAATCCAATAGAGATAACTACTGGAAATAGCATCTACTATGCCTGATTACAGTCCTGGTTAAGCTCAATGTCGAAGGACTAAATCCTCTTTTGAAACCAATCCAATCACCAATGATCGATCAACTCCTCTGCCTAAATGATATTACAATATTCACACATTACATTCCTTGACCATGACCTTTCCAATAACCATGATACTCTACAAATAGTTTCTACCTCTTATTTATACAAACCCTAAGGCCTAAACCAATTAGGTCAGCCACCTAAAGATATTACAATGATATCATTACATAATTCCTTATTACAATGATATGCCATTTCGGCTTAAGACCAAAACAATAATAAAAAATCCATAAAACATCTCAAATCATCTAGGTAACGTGTAGAGTACATGCTAGCATGATATCGATCCATAACCTAGATAGGTACCAGACCTATTTTGGGTCCACCATGTCAAAGCAATGTCTTCAAGCAATTGAAGCATGATCAACGAACATCTTCAATATCCTGAAATCCTCGAAGAAGCTGCACCAACACCAATTATGCATCTTGTCATGATTCCTCAATTAAATCTTTGTCGGTAAAGCCTTAAACCGATGTCGGTAAGGGTTTACCAATGAGTATTCTAACATCCAATTATCAAGCCAATACCAACTAACCAAAACATTCTTATGGAGCATACAACACATGAAATCCAATATAGTTTACTGATCCAAACATGCTGGAAGTCCTAACCAAATAATCTCTTTTGTCGGTAACACTAGATCTTATATCGGTAACTAGTCTATCGATAACCATCCATATCAGCTAGTGTAAATCTGTCTGTTGGTAATAGCTAGTGTTGACATCAATGACAAAACATCAATGCCACACATATCCATAGTGCCAACACTATGCTATAATGCAACTAAGATGATCTAAAAATGCTAAGAGAACACAATGGAGGTCCTTAGTAACCTGCACAAAACAATTTAGCTATAGATTGGATGCAAATAAAAAATAGATATTGGATATGAGACGAGGGCTCGTCTTATAGACTTGAAGACTTAGAACCAGATGGGCAAGATTGATTACCAATCAAGGGTCAAGATTGAAGGAGTAATGTGGTCCCAAGTTGAAAGGATTGGCCTTGTGACAAATATCACAAAGGGGAGAGAGTGAGAATCAATGTGGTCCCAGATTTGCAAGCTTAACCTTGTGACAAGTGTCACAAGGGGGAGTGGTGTGAAAATTCAATGTGGTCCCGCAAGTGTGGTCCCACCTTGGGAGAAGGGGGATATACATGCTCACACATGTGTGAGCAACCTAGGAAGAAACAAAATGAATTAACTAGGATAATGAAGGGATTAGATAGTTTCTAGAAGGATGATTAGGAGGCAAGTGGGAGAAGTAGGATTTTGCAAATGGGGGGGATTTATAAATAAATATTGATTTATTTAAATGAAAAGGGGATTTTTAATTAAATGTAGATCTAATTAAAATGGTAAAGGGGATAAATGGATACTTTTAATTAGATGTGAATTTAATCAAAATGGCTAGAGGGGGGTATTTAATTAAATGTGAATTTAATTAAATGGCTTAGACAGAAGAAGGGGATAATAATTAAATCTTAGTTTAATTTAAAAGGTCAATTAAATATTAATTTAATTAATTGGAAGAATTAGGGGATAATTAAATGAATTAAATTCACTTAATTCATTGTACAACTTTTAGGTGTTTGCACTTTGCATGGCATATTTTCTATGACTGACTTGGGTCTTTTGCACTACTTTCTCAGGATAGAGATTTCACAGTCAGCTTCCAGGATTACACTTTCACAGCCCAAGTATGCTCTTGATCTACTTGCATGCTTCCACATGGCTGATTGTAAGCCTTTTTCGACTCCCTTTCTTTCAAGAGTCAAGATTGAGGCTAAGTTCTCCACTCCACTAGTTGATGCCACATTGTATCGTCAACTTGTCGATGGTCTCATCTACTTGACTCACACACACCCTAACATTTTATTTGCGGTTGGAATGATTTCCTACTTTATGTAGGAACCACCTGAGCTTAATTGGAAAGCCACCAAATGCATCTTACACTACATCCAAGGTACACATCATTATGGGATTCATTATGCAGCAGGTATAGGACTTCGCTTGGTTGGTTACACAGACTCCAATTGGGGGGGCGATTTTGATGATCATAAGTCTACTTCAGGTTACAACTTCCATCTTGGTTTAGGCCCCATTTGTTGGCAGAGCAAGAAGTAACATGCTATTTCTCTCTCTTCAATTGAGGTTGAGTATCGGGGGTTGTTAATGCAATGACTCAGGCTATTTGGCTTCAACATATTCTCATAGAATTTGGGTTCTCCACTCTGTGGCCAATAGTTTTGCATTGCGAAAATTAGAGTGCTATTGCAATATCAAAGAACCAAGTCCACACAAGTAGATCAAACACATCAAGATTCATATGCACTCTATTAGGGACCTGATTCAGGAGAAGGTCATTGATTTGCAGTATTGTCCTACAGCGGAGCAGATTGCAGACATATTCACCAAACCCTTCACTGAGAGTAAGTACCAGCAGTTTCAAGGTCTCTTGGGGGTGTGGGACATTTCATTAGGGGGGTTCAACCAACTTCTCCTTCCTCTCTTATGGGGGGGGGGATTTTTCCTCTTTAAGGTTTTGTCCTTCTTCTTTAAGAGTCTCTTTGTACATATATCTCTCTTTTGGGGGGGATTTTTTTCCCACTAGATTTTCTCCCTTTCTCCATTTGTTAGAGATTATATTGCATAGGTTTGCTTGCATTTTCATATTGTACATGGGTACCTATAATGGCCTAGTAGCTGGGACCCATCTTGCATTGTTGACTTGAGTTGTCATTCCCATAAGTTGCACTTAAGGAGGGGTGTTGGTGTAATTATTTATTCTTATAGGATATAATTACACTTTACTTAAGTTCACTTAGGATAATGCATCTCATCGTAGTTTGGATATGAGACACTTAGGAAAGTGGGCACATAGGGATGATGCTTGTAGGAGAAATTCTACCTTTTGTGGTCTTATCTCGTTGTTACATTCTACATTCGGTGGGTGATCCACCTCTTGTGGAATATTATATTATTTCTCCTACCTACCCCTACCAACCCTTGTTTCTCATTGAGCCATATGTCAAGATTATGTGCTCGCATATCTATTTGGCCTTGCCTATATAAATAGGCTCATCTCTCTTGTATTGGTTAATCCAGTTGATCATATTTGCATATTGATGAGAATAAAGTTTGATCTTGTAGACACATAAAATTTGCCATCTTAATCCCGGGTGAATCCACCTCATTTTTCACGCATTATTCCATCTATTGTCATTTATCATCATTTATCCATTATTAATATTATCATTAATATTATTATTATTCATCATTTATCCATTATTAATATTATCATTAATATTATTATTAGTTATCATTTATACAATAATATCATCAATAATATCTATATTATCATTAATATTATCATTACATTAATCATTTAATAATATTATTATCCTATCACCTATCTATTTTATAATAATATCATTTATCCATTTTCACAAATACATGCATAAGCAGTTACACTTGTTATTTATGCTTTCTCCTTTATCCATTTGTACCCACCTTATGCATGTGGTATTAAAAATTTCAAGCCCTCTTCTTTATCCCACATCCATCCCATAATCTGGATTCAACTCGAGGATGCTTATTTAAGCAGAGCCCCTCTCCCATTTTGAGATCCACAACTTTTGCATTCAATCTCTTGCATTTTTTAGTTTGATCTTGCTTTCTTGCATATTCTCACTTTCACATTTCTTTGCAATCATTGTATCCCCATTTTCTCATAGCTTTCATAGAAGTGCATCTGAGAGAAATAATCATTGAATATGAAATCTTGAGAAATAGGAGGGCAATGGAGTAAATTCCCATTGCATGCATGTGTATGTGTGTTAGTTTAGACATTTGATTTTTGCATGCATGTTCATTATTGGGTGATTGATCTATCTAAATCTTCTCTCATAAGATTTCAGATCAGATTTTATCCACCTACATTTGGAATGCCCATTGGGACTTTTCCCTTGTTTTGTTGATCAGGATTTTGATATTCCTAACTTGTTTTACTACAGGTTATTTGAGGTTTTATATTTTGTCTACAGATTTTTACAGATTTTGAGAGCACATTTCATTTCTTATTCAATCACATGATTCATATATCTGATTTATGTTTGCAGGGTTCTCATTAATATTGAGCCTTATCTATACTCACATTCTTCACAGGTTTTAGGAATCAGAAATAAAATCTTCCTGTGATTTTCTCTCATTGATCTAATAGTCCAAATCTACTTTGGTAAAATTTACTTATGTTTTAATAAAAAAATCTGCCTGTATAGATATGTGTTTGTGTTATGTTAATAATAATAATAATAAATAAAATAATTAAATAATAAAAAATAAAAAATAAACAAATTTGTTGGGAACTTGTGTAGGGCTACCTTGGTAAGCTCCATGTATGGTGTAGCTTCTCTACTTTTAGTTTAGTTTCTTTAGTTTTAGTTTAGTTTCTTTACATGTTTAGTTCAGATTTTTTGATTTTAAGTTTAGTTTAGATTTTTTAAATTTAAGTTTAGTTTAGATTTTTCTTTTTTTAATTCAAAATTTCATTTAGATTTTTTAGATTTGTTAATTTAGTATTAGATTTTTATTTTGTTTATTTATATTTGATTTATTTTTAGATTTTAAGTAGTTTCTTTTTTAAAGATTTAAGATTTAGATTCTAGATTTTTCATTTAGTTTTTAATTAGATTTAATTTAGATTTTAATTTTGGCTAATTAGATTGATTTTAAATTTAATTTTTCTATTAGATTAGATTTTGATTTTAGATTAAAAGTTAGATTTTAAATTTTGTCAAGTAGACTAAATTTTTAGTTTTTGTTAATTAGACTAATGTTTAGTTTTGTGTCAATGTGTTTTGATTTCTTTTTGTGAACTAATCTTTGTTGTTTTGTGTGCTTGTGCATGTTCCCTCTTGTGGCATCCAACCTCGTGTGTCGAAGATAAACTTTTCAAACTACTAATGCTATTTGATGTAGGATGCATGTCAAAGGATTTGTGATTTCAAACTGATTGTTTGATTTTTAGATTAGATCACATTTTGAATTGGTGCTTTAAAAATTAACTAGTGTCTTTTGTGTTTTCAGCAATAGGCTCTTTTTGTTTTACCTTTTAGAGGGTCTGCCTCTCAAGAAGCCTTTAAGGCTCAATGAGAGGGAATGACCCAAGTGGTAATGGGCTAAAGCCAAGCTCATCTGAACCACTATAAATAAATGTGTTTGTGAAAAAAGTTGCAAGCAACGGGTGTTGATTAGTTCCTCCAATGACATGTCTCCCCATAAACCCTATAGAGCGTAACCTCTATAGGTTGGGATCCTCCCTTAATGGATCGTATGACACTACATGTATGGCCACTCAAATGGATGTCCTTACTAGACACCTTTTGTGTTAGAACCCCAAAACCTTCTAGTTGTTGATGCAGAAGGCCAGACCTCTTGAAGTGGCTCGCATTCTTATGATTCTTAGTAGAGATACAAAGTTAACCATGGGGAGTTTTTGTGGGGAGTGGTTCTTGGCTTCCCCAGAGAAGTGAGTGTTGAGGGTGGAGCCAATGGGGTCAAGCATCTAGGTATCCACTCTGAATTGCATAGCTCGGGGCAACCCCCCAAGTGAGATTCAACAACTATTGTCCTGGCCAGCCTTACGATTGTGCTTTAAAGTGTTTTTAATTGCAAAATCAAATGAACATTCTATTTGTTGTGTTTTCTAAGTGTGTGCAAAATAAAAAACAAAAATTTCCCAATCAACACAATTGAAATATTTTATAAAAAACTTGGTCTAAACTTTCAAGTATCAATCAACGTTGTAAAACAAAAATATTGCAAAACAACATTGTCATTGAAACATTGAACCCATGTTCTCAAAACAATCATTTCAAATCTATTGAGACATAACTTTTGGAGTTCTAATCTTTTAGGTCCTTGTATAGTCATGTCATTCTAGCTTGCCATACCTTTTAGGTCCTTGCATATCCCATTTAATTATACCTAGTCCTTTGCATACGACCCTTAGATCAAACCTTTGCATAGCACCCTTAGATCAAACCTTTGCATACCACCATTAGGTTATACTCTTGCATAATCCCCTTAGATCATACCCATAATATTTGTATAGCCTTCCATCATTCCTTTAGGACATAAGCTTAAACCTTGCATAAGTGCCTTAGGTCATTTCATCAATGGTCATAACATTTCATTATTACTTGCATACCAAAATCCAAAAAAAAAATCCTAAAAAACATTGCTTGCACTTAGGATTTCTCGTCTTAGGTCTAACATCAACTTTCGATCATCAATCACCCTTATCAATTGAGGTGCATCTTCTCTGATTTAGGGAACCTATCAATGTCTTTGAGTTGGTATTTCGCTTGGAGTTCATCATCTCCTATCATAGAATGCCCTCTCTTTGATCACTTATCCTTGTGTCTATCCATCATAGCACAAGTCAACCTCACATTGCATATATTTTCAAACCTAGAGTATCCTTAGTCCTTGCATCAAACATTATTCATCCTCATATACCATTTAGGGTTTAACTATGCATCACTTTCCTATCATATAAATTAAATTTTTCATCAATCCTTTAGCACGTTCCCATCTGAAAAATATCACATAGATTGCATTTTTTGCATTTCATATAGTTTGCACCTTAATCTTTGCATTGATCCTTAGTTACATCCTAATCTCACTCATATCATATAGTTCCCCTTTTCCACTTTAGGGTTTGCATCATACCTTAAGTCTCATTCATAGTCATATCCATAAACCTTAGGTCAAAGATCAGAACAAACTCTTATGTCTCCTAACTCGAGAATCAAAATATTTCAAAATCATATATTTAAAGTTGCAGACAACCTTATTGATTTTGATGAAGAAGAACACATTAGCATTGCAATCAGTGAAACTAGTGAAACAAGCGATGAAGAAATAACTTAGTCTACTATTGACAAAGCATTTCATGATCATAGATTTACTAAACTTCTTAAAGAGGTGGTTAAACGTGATCCACAAATATACTTCAAAGCCCTTTCCAATGAGGGAATTAAATTGCCACCTGATTTTGACATATCATTGCTCACAATTAAGGACAAACTGAGAGCTAGTGAAGCTAAACCTTCAAGGAAAAACAATGAAGAGAGGATAAACGATCACAAACCTTTCTACTTGCAACTAAGATAAAAGAGATCTACGTAAACAACAAAACATGCACATACCAATGATCCCATTTTGAGTGAATTGAGAGAATTGAGATAAGAAATAGAAACTCTCAAG
This sequence comes from Cryptomeria japonica, assembly GCF_030272615.1. Taxonomy (NCBI): domain Eukaryota; kingdom Viridiplantae; phylum Streptophyta; class Pinopsida; order Cupressales; family Cupressaceae; genus Cryptomeria; species Cryptomeria japonica. The sequence goes on along the minus strand of NC_081411.1, from coordinate 709,960,508 downwards.
AATAAGAAGGCATCATCACACAAATTTTCCATTGAGGACATATGTCCCTATCCTTTTGATCCAAGTATTTCGATGCCACCTTTTCCTAGTCATTGGGAGATCCCAAAACTAGATAAGTATAGAGGAAAAGGGGACCCCAGAGATCACTTGGGAGAATTTTGTGCCTCTACCTTGGAATTTGCAGTAGATGAAACATACCTTATGAGAATATTTTCTCATAGTATTGGAGGAAGTGTCATGGAATGGCTCTCCATATTACCTCCAACGATCAAATCTTTCCAAGAATTGGTTGATAAGTTCATTTCACATTATTCTTACAACTGCGAACATGGGGTATCCATGATGGACCTCTTCAACACAAAACAAAAACAAGGAGAACCTTTTGTATCATTTCTGCAAAGATGGAGACATTTAACAAAAAGAACGCCTTATGAAATCCCTGATAACCAACTTTTTGACCTATTTTATCGCAACTTAAACAAGCAAATTGGAAGAGAACTTCATCTCAACTGTTTAGGCTCTTTTGAGGAGGAGGTAATAGTCTTGGGATGTCGAATTGAACAAACCTTTATCAATGATGGTACTATAAAGATAAATGACGATAAATATCACAAAAATCATTCAAACAATAAGACACCCTTTTGGGCTCAAAACAATAATGTGGTTAATGATGAAGTTGTTGACATGAAAAATACTAAAACATCATCATCTGTTTACAACCCTAAGGGTTCATTCTTAGACAAAGGAAAAGAGAAACAAATAAGCTTCCCTAAATGAAATTTTACACCATTGGGACAACCGCTCGAGTCAGGATTTAAAGAAATCCTTGAAAATAATCTTATAATATTGCTAGAGATAAGAGAATACAATCCTTAAGTTAAAACCCCATGGTGGAATGATGATCACTTTTGTGACTACCATAGACACAAGGGTCATAAGACTAATAGTTGTAATAAACTTCTACATGTCATACAAGACCTTCTTGATTAGGGAAAGATTTCGGTTGATGGACATACTCCTTCCAGTAACTCTGATCGTGAGATATTCAAAAATCCTTTCCCTAAGCATTACAATGATAAAGGGAAGGCCCCAAAATCTAGTGATGACATGAACTATACCAATGCTAAATATGATTATACCATAAACAACTTTAGCGAGGTTGATAATCATGTGAATACCTTCATCATAAAGGGAAAAGAAACTAATTGTAATATTACCACCCGTAGAGGCACTTTTATCCTTAAGGGCCCTAACTCTAAACCCATTGCATCATCTTTGCAATACAACCTTAGAGAGAATTTAGCGAAGACACCTACACAGATTTCTATACTTGAGTTGCTACACTTATCCCCTGAGCATAAAGCTATCCTTGATAAAGTTCTCACTACCACTACCATGCCTATAGATCTACATGTAGATCAATTTCAAGCTATGGTGGGACATATCCCCTCCCCTCATACCCTAACATTTACTGAGAATGATGACCTATCCATGAAACAACCCCATAATGCATCCTTGCACATTGAGGTCCTTATCCATAGAGTTAAGATGAATTGAGTTTTGATAGACGGAGGACCAGGTTTAAATATTTGTACTCTAAAATTGATTACAGAGCTTGGGTTCAATGAAAATGCAGTTTATCCAAGGAAAAAGATTACAATAAAGGCATATGATGAAGAGGAACACTCATCTAAGGGATTAGTTACCTTGCCTATTAAATTGGGACCTATGGTGAAGGATGTGGTTTTCCAAGTGCTTGATCTCTCCTTGACCTATAACATTCTCCTTGGAAGGCCTTGGATCCATGAAATTTAAGTTGTACCTTCTACCTACCATCAATGTATCAAATTTCCTCACAATGGTCTCAAAGTAACTATACCAAGAGATCCAAACCCTTTAATGTATTGAAACAATCTTAGTTCTAAGGTTGAATCCATTATTCCTAGCAATCTAGAAGCACCTCCTTCCCAAGAATACATTAATCCTGAATCCTTAAAAGCATCCACATCCAAATCCAATGAAGCTGATATCAGAATAAAAGTAAAATACCATGGTCTAGGAGAATATTCTATGAGTCGTGCTCTCTGCATTGGAAAATTACCTTTGTCCCCTCACACTTATGGAAAACCACAAATGATTGAAACCACATTGGACACCACTACTATAGTGTGCAAACCTACTATTTTCAAAAAATGGGGAGCTTTGTATGATGAAATGGAAGAAGAGGATCTCCTAAGATGGTTCTATAAAGATGAAGATACAGAGAAAGAATAAATTGTAGAACCTGAAGTCAAAATACTAGCTGAGCAATATGAAAAGGGACTAAAGATAATGAAAATATATGGCTATGATGGTCACAATCCTCTTGGTTTACACAAACAAGGTATACTTGAACTGATCAAACCTGATGATGGATGTAAGGTTCCTAGTCTAGGTATGATACATAGAAAGATAAGACCTTGAGTACTAAGGATAACCCAAGTGAGGTAAGAGAGTCTTGTAACACAACACAGACTAACGAGGAAGGTGACATCGATGACACTGATGATTTCATTGATATATATGACTATGATTCTATTTGTACCCCTAATCCTATTTATAATGTTGAACCTAATTATGATCCTTTACCTCTTGTTCACCTGCAACTTATTGATTGGGACCACAAGAGACAACCCCAGTTAGATATTTTTCAAAACAATGAGGCAATCATAAACTTTTTTTGGAGAAAGAAGTGATTTACCCCTTGGAGATCAAAGGTCTAGATTCACCATAGAACTCAATAGTGCAACATACTTTGGAGAAGGTGTCAAGCCTTTTAGTCACAAAATTATGAAAAATATCAATAGTTCTTCTAGTGAAAAGCATTCTGCGACACTACTAGACCCAAAAAAAGTAAAAAATAAAGGACATATCCAAAGGTGAAAACCTCTCTGAGACGCTTGAGGATGGAAGGCTTGACACACTTCCCCTAGCATTATACCATGAGAAGTCATCTATGTTAGTGGAAAAGACAGTACCGATAAACTTTTGCATAGAAGAGAAACCAAAGATTATACATCTAGCTGAATCATTGACCCGTGAAGAGAGAATAGAGCATATCCAATTTTACAAGGAAAGACAAATTAATTTTGCATGGTACTATGCAGACATGCCAGGACTTGACCCTGAGTTAGTTATGCATCACTTGTCTTTTCCATCAGGGGCAAAATATTTCAAACAAAAATTGAGAAAAATGCACCCTCATGTGGCACTATTGGTAAAGGCAGAATTATAAAAGTTTCTAGATGTTAGATTTATAAGACCTGTTGACTATGCTGAATGGATTTCAAACTCAGTACCAACTTCAATCCATGTTTGCATAGATTTAAGAGATTTAAATAAAGCTTGTCCTAAAGATGACTCCCCACTTCCAAATATTGACATGATAGTGGATTCCACAACAAGAAAGGAGATGTTATCCCTCATGGATGGGTTCTCAATCTATAATCAAATCAAAATCATTCCTAAAGACCATATCAAAACAACATTCACTTGTCCTTGGGGAACTTTTTGTTGGAATGTCATGCCTTTCGGATTGAAGAATGCTAGAGCTACTTATCATCATGCAATGACCACTATCTTTTATGACATGATCCATATATATTTGGAACATTATGTAGATGACTTTCTTGGAAATTCTTACACCAAGAAGGGACATTTAGAAATCATGGATAAAATATTTACAAGGTTGGAAAAAAATAAATTCCTTGATTGAATCCAAAGAAATGTGTGATTGGGGTAACCTCTGGGAAACTCCTTGGATACATTGTATCATCTAAGGGAATTGAAGGTGATCCCGAAAAAGTAAAAGCCATACTTGAGATGAAACCACCAAGGAATATCTATCAATTGAGATCTTTACAAGGGAAACTCCAATCTATACATCGCTTTATAGCACAACTGGCAGATAAGTGTCAACCATTTCAGCACTTGCTACATAAAAATGTGTCATTCAGATGGGAAGACAAATGTGAACAAGCTTTTCAATAGATCAAAGAATACCTAAAGTCACCACTAGTGTTAGTACCTCCCACAGATGACAAGCCTCTACTATATATATCCACAACTGCCACAACACTAGGGGCAATTTTGGCTCAACATGACTGAGAAGGAAAAGAATGTGCAATATATTACATCGGTCGTACCCTAATGGGATATGAGATTAATTATAGTCCTATTGAGAGAGTGTGTCTTGTTGTAGCTTTTGCCTCACAGAAAATGTGACATTACATGCTTACACACCAAGCAAATCTCATTGCAAAAATCGATCCACTTAAATATCTTCTGAGTAGAGCAGCCCTTACAGGATGACTGGCTATATGGGTCATGATTCTTAGCGACTTTGACATTAAGTATGTAGAAAGAAAAGAAATAAAAGGACAAGCTATAGCAGATCAACTCGTTGATGCTCCTATCACCGATGATCATCCACTTATTACATAGTTACCTGATGGGTCAATCTTCAACATGGAATCTTCAAACCTCTGGACTTTATATTTTGATGGTTCCTTCACACATGGTGGCTCTGGCGTTGGCATTCTCTTAGTCACACTACAAGTGGATTGCATACCAAAGGCTTATAAAATACAATTTCCTTTGTACCAACAATATTGCGGAATGTGAAGCATTACTTTCTGGACTCTATATGGCTATGCAATGAAATTTTTTAGATTTGCATGTTCTCGGTGACTCCCAGTTAGTGATCAGACAAGTTAATGATGATCATAAGACAAAAGATGAAAAACTTATGCCATATAAGAGAATGGTAGATTATTTCAATGCTTACTTTACCACAATCACATTTGAGTAAATTCCTCGAGACAACAACAAAGCAGCTGATGCAATGGCTACAATCGCCTCCCTTGTAATAATGCCAAGTAATGCCAAATACTATGAGTTCTTGGTTAAACCTCTCTTGGAGCCTTCCTACAATGTACCACAATCTGAAATGATATGTCTCATTGTTGGTCTTAATTCCTAGTGGTACAGAGATATTTATGCCTATTTACATGATAATACCTTACCTCTAGATCTATCCAACAAAGCCTGAAAAACTTTTATTCGTTGAGCCTCCCATTATGCCATTTTAGTTGATACCCTATATCATCGAGGTCTTGATGGTACCTTACTTAGATGTCTTGAGCATGACTAAGCCAACACTATCTTGTGAGAGGTGCACGAAGGTATATGTGGGGAACATTCGAGCGGTCCTACCCTAGCTAAGAAACTCTTGCATACTAGTTATTGCTGGCCTACTATGGAGAAGGACACTTATCAGTTTGTTAAGAAATGCAAGCAATGCCAAATACATGGAGACTTGATACATGTACCGGCATAGGTATTGCAACCACTTATTACATCTTGGCCTTTTTGTCAGTGGGGACTCAACCTCGTGGGAAAAATACATCCACCCTCTTCCAATGGCCACAAATTCATCATCACTGCTATGAAGTATTTCACGAAATGGATTGAAGTCATTCTCCTTACCCATATCACTGGAAAAAAAATTACAACATTTATTTTGAATTACATCATATGTTGGTATGGTGTCCCCATTTCCATCATTACTGATAATGGTCTTCCCTTCAAGAATTAGGATGTTCATAAGTTTTGTGATAATTTTCATATCCAACAACATTTCTCCACACCGTACTATCCTCAAGATAATGGCCAGGCTGAGGCCTCTAACAAAAACGTCCTTAGAATCCACAAAAAGACGGTAAATGTAGTTGGTTGTGATTGGCATATCCAGTTGAACCCAGCCTTGTGGGCTTACCACACAAGTGTGCATACTCCCACAAGTGTCATTCCATACTCCCTTGTTTATGGTGTTGAAGCTATATTTCCCATTGAGGTTGAGATACCCTCCCTACAGGTTTCTTTGCGCAACCTGATCAGTGATGAAAACTATAGAGTATCCTTCTTGGATGACTTATAATTGCTAGATGAAAGAAGACAAACTACTTTTGATCACCTTAGAGCATATCAACAACGAATGTATAGAAGTTACAACCACAAAGTCGAATCTCACACATTTGAGGCTGGTGATCTTGTTCATAGAGAAAATCCAAAGAACTAGAAAGATAGAGAGAAAAGGGGCAAGTTTGAACCTAATTGGCTTGGTCCATATATTATCATTGATGTTTATGGATCATGAGCATATCAACTGGTAACTCCTAAGAGTGAACCGCTTGAAGATCCAATCAATAGAATTCACCTTTGAAGATTCTATGCTTGAGTACTTTAGAAAAATTTCTTCTAAATATCCTAAAATAATACAAAAAAATGGGAAAACGATCTTGAAAAATACAAAAAAATGACAAAATGATCATGAAAAAAAGATCGTCACCCTAGTGAGAACCTAGTAAACAGGCGCCTTGTGACACAAAAAAAGTGAAAAATAAAAAAAGTAAAGGAAAATAAATTTGACCACTGGTGAAAACCTAGCAAATAGGCGCCTTCGGCAAGTACCATGGTGACAATCGTGCAACTGACGCCATGCGTAGAGATTTCGCTTTTCCTTCCTCTAGTACTCTACTTGATCATGCCCTATCCATATCTACCCTCTCATTTCATAATAGCCTTTCCACCCCCACCATAGCTTGTGGATTGTTTGCATACCCCATGCTCAATGCTTCTATTGCATACTACGCTAGTCTTATCCCTAACTGGGTATCTCCTCAACCTTAGGAGTGGGTTGGGATAGTTGGCATCTCATGGTCAAAGGAACTATCTTCTAAACTGTCCTGATAAAATAATAAAAATCATAAAAAGTCCTGAAAAAAAATTCTGAAAATCATAAAATGTCCTAAAAAAAGCTTAAAAATCATAAAATGTCCTTAAAAAATCATAAAAATCATAAAATGTCCTAGAAAAACCCTAAAAATTAAAACATTTATAAAAACCCTAAAAATCATAAAAATCCAAAAAACATGTAATAAACATTGCGATGACACAAACACTTCGGACAAGCATGCAACTTTGGAACTTCAACGAACTCATGACATGACAAGATTATGATTGAGAAAACATAACAACATCTGATTGACTTATTAAAACCAAACTCATTAACTGTGAACAAAAATCATTCGACATGAAACATATTGTTTGCTTGTTTTCTTATTTTCTTTTGATTGTTTCTGATTTTCCTTTTTTTGGTGACATGTCTTTTAGCTTTTCCATGATGTCTCTGACTAGAGATTTTATCTCCAGGATGTCTTTGACTAGAAAGGCAAGGATGGGGCATGTTCACCTGTTTGGTGCTTGTGGATTGTTCCTTAGTAATATGATGACTTGTCATAGGACATGATCATTTAAGATTATTGAGGACATTGTAGTCTGATACAAACTGAGGAAATCCTTCTTGTTTGATGTATTTTCTTTCACGCAATTGGCATGATGATTCATTTGGGTCTTATTTATATCTAGATGAGTTTTTCCATTTTCCATAATAAGCTCGATGATGACTTTAGTACTTCAAAAGCATAGGAATTCTCATCACCTTTCATATCCTCTTTCTCATCACTGATTCTTTTTTCCCATCAATTTTCTCTTCTCATTCTCCTTCTCATCTATATTTTTCATCATTTCTTTCATCATATTCTTCATTCTTCTTATTGCAGTGAGATCGATCAAACACTTTATCCAATTGATGCAATGTCTTTGAATCTTTAATCTCTTTATTAACCAACTTACTTCTTGCAATCTCAATGCCCCCTGAGTCAATCAATCATTCGATCAACTCATCTTGTTCTCGCATCAATCCCTATTAGCTTAATCAGCTTAATTAACTTAATCAGCTTATCAACTTGGCTATACTGTTCATTTCCATCAATTATTTAGTTATGCCTCATCAACTGTGCATTTCCATCAAATGTAGATCTTAACTTAACCACTTGTGTATTATCAATCATCCACTATCCTTTTTGTAATCTATCGAGAGACCAATCTCCATCAAATTTGTTTGATCAATCTCTCGAGGGGGCATAACCAATGAATCATCACCCTTATCAGGATATCTCTAGGGCATGTATTAGTTAATCATTTTCTTTGAAACAATGCGACAGCCTACATTGTCTCAAAGAGTGGCAAAATGTAGACACATAAAATTTGCCATCTTAATCCTGGGTTAATCCACCTCATTTTTCATGCATTATTCCATCTATTGTCATTTATCATCATTTATCCATTATTAATATTATTATTATTCATCAATTATCCATTATTAATATTATCATTGATATTATTATTCCATTAATCATTTGATAATATTATTATCCTATCACCTATATATTTTATAATACTATAATTTATCCATTTTCACAAATACATGCATAAGGAGTTACACTTGTTATTTATACTTTCTCCTTTATCCATTTACACCCACCTTATGCATGTAGGATTAAAACTTTCAAGCCCTCTTCTTTATCCCACATTCATCCCATAATTTGGAATCAACCTAAGGATGTCTATTTAAGTAGAGCTCGTCTCCCATCTTGAGATCCATGAATTTTTCATTCAAGCTCTTGCATTTTTTAGTTTGATCTTTCTTTCTTGCATATTCTCACTTTCGCATTTCTTTGCAATCATTTTAATCTCCATTTTCTCATAGATCTTGCATAGAAGTTCATCTAAGAGCAATAATCATTGAATATAAAATCTTTAGAAATAGGAAGGAAATGGAGTAAATTCCCATTGTATGCATGTGTATGTATGTTAGTTTAGACATTTGATTTTTGCATGCATGTTTGTTGCAGGTACTTCATTGTTGGGTGATTGGTCTATCTGAATCTTATCTCATAAGATTTCAGATCAGATTTTATCCACCTATAGTTCTTGTCAAACTATTGTCTCTCTTTTTTGTGCTTTCCATTGTGCCCTTGATCTTGGAAAATCCTCATAGAATCTTGTATCATTCCTTGAGGGAGAAAGTTTTGGAGAATGAGGTAAAACTAGATTATGTACCTACAAAAGAGAAAATTATTCATATCTTTACTAAAGAACTCTCTAAGGATACTTTTGAATATCTCTGGGAGTAATTGGGGGTTATTGCCCCTCCTTTTTTGAATTAGATGCATATAGAGGTGCATTATTCCAATGAACTTCACGAATATTATTATTCTGGATTAATGATTAGGGCTTCCTCTCAGGGGGAACTAAGTGCAGTTGTGAGTTTTTGAGGAGTTGAGAAAAATGAGCTAACAGTTTTTGTGTTTGGGCCTTTGTCCTTGATGGAAAAGGGGGAGAGAATTAGAATATTGCCAAAATGGGAAAGAAAATGTGAGTAACAAGTAATTGGCAAAGGGGGAGAATAGTGTATTGGAAAACATTAAAAATTTGGTATGAGAGTTGTTGATATTGTTGTTTTCATTGATGCATTGTCATCAATGAAAAAGGGGTAGATTGTTGCAAGTTTGGGTAGAATGAGATGTTTCTGTATTGTCATTGATGTCAACATTCTTTGGTTATCATTACTGACTGGTTGGTATAGTTGTTAAGCGACTTTCCTATGTAGTTGTGTTGAAAGATTTGCTCTGTATTTCTTCTATATTGTACATCTATTCATGTGGTTTATATATGTTGTTAAGAAGTATTTATAGATACTAGATTCAAAATTTGGTACTCTGGAATGCAGTGCTAAGGAATTTGCATTCACCAGTGTGTGACAGTGTTTGACAGTGTTTCCATGTGAAATACATGCTATGTATTTCTCCACGTTATAGTTTCTAGTGTTACAGTTTTGGAGACAAGTTTCTAATGTCCTTAGCTTCATTCTATTCAGTTGGCACAAGTTATTGGGCTTCGGAAGCATGATTTCAAAGTTCAATGGTGTTTACTCTATGTTTGGCCAACCTCGAGTATATACACTTCACATTATTGCTCAGATGATTATGGATCATTGTATAACTTTTATGATTTTTATTGTGGTCTCAATTAAGATGTGTTGTGGTCCACTTTACATTATTTTCCATGATGGGAATTTTTAGTGTCGACCTAATTTGAATTTGTTAATACTGATTCACCCCCCCTCTCAGTATTAACCGGATCCTCTCAGATTAACAATTGGTATCAAAGCATTAGGTCCTCTGTGTGGTGAATCTTAACAGTTTGAGGAAAAGATATTGAGAAAGATGATGAAGAAGGGGGGTCCCAAGTTTACCAAGGACAACTATTGGATATGGAGTGATCAGATGAAGATATATATCAAAGGAATGGGTTCTCAGTTTTGGCATCATGTGACAAAAACGTATGTGTCTCTTACTACTAGTCCCCTGACACCTGATGAGCTTAAGGAGTAGCAAGAAAAAATCAAGGCACTTGAAGCAATTGTAAGTACTTTTTCTGACTCTGAGTATATAGATGGTCATGGATTAGAGACTGTATTTGAACTATGGGAGAAGTTAGGCTTGATTTATGAAGGTGATGAACATGTACAAAGGGCTAAGGAAGAAAGTATTAGAGGTAAATTTGATGATATGAGAATTGTTGATGGTGAGAATATAGCACAATATGGACAAAGGATTAAGGAAGTTGTGGGCGGTATTGAGAGTGCTGGAAGTAAAGTTGCAAAAGATACTGTTGTTAGTAAGATCCTTAGAACTCTCTTACCACAATATGTTATTAGGGTATCTGCAATACAAGAGTTGAGATCTGTTTCTAAAGATAAAGTTACTGTTGATTCCCTTATTGGTAAATTGACTGCATTTGAATTAAACAACTTTGATAATAGTGTTTCTAAGCCATTTGAATCTGTTTTTAAGGCTTCTGTAACTAGTACATCTATGAATAAATGAAAGGCTATTTGTCATAATTATGACTGTAGGTCTAGCCATGGTAGTAGCAGAGGAGATGGTGATGATGAAGATCATCTAATGGAACTTGAGGCACTAGCTAAAAGATTTCCTAGAGGCACCGGTAAGTACAAAGATAAACTTCCTCTGAAGTGTTTTTCCTGCAATAAGATTGGACACATTGCTGCAAATTATCCTAATGGTGATGAAAAGGAAAAGTTCAGGAAATTTAAAGGAAAGGGAAAGAAACATTTCTATGTTGCAGTGGATGAAGGTGTGACAAATGAGGAATATGAGGAAAAGGACAATGAGGAAATTGTCTTTGTTGCTAGGAAGGAAGATTTGACTGATGAAAAAGCTTTGGTATCACACATGGATAGCAATGATGAATGGATAATAGATAGTGGTTGCTCACACCACATGACCGGTGATAGAAACAAGTTCATATCTCTTGAAGAATTTGATGGTGGTGTGGTAAGGTTTGGCAACAACTCACCCTACATGGTTAAAGGTAAAGGATCTATTTCATTGAATGGAAAAAGTAATGCAAATGATGTCTTTTAGGTAGATGGATTAAAACATAACTTACTGAGTGTTGGACAATTAAATTGTAAAGGATATCTTCTTGAATTTAAGAGTGGAGTGTGTGGGATCCTTGGAAGTAAAGGAGAGTTGATTGCTACTAGAAAACAGGCTAGAGGTAATCCTTTTCATCTGAATACTAATGTGAATAGTTGTTTGGTGGCTAATATTGAAGACAGTTGGTTATGGGACAAGAGGTTTTGTCATGTGAACTTTGACAATTTGATAAAGGTTAGAAAATTAAGTATTGTGAGAGGTATGCTCCAGCTTGTGAAACCAAACAATGTGTTGTGTAAGGACTGTCAGATGGGTAAGATGACTTTTGTATCTTTTAAGAGAAACTTTTTCTTCAGAGCATATCCTTTATTTAGTTCACACTAATCTATGTGGTCCTATGAGGACTAGAAGCTATTATGGTGATAAGTACTTTATGATTTTTATTGATGTTTATTCAAAGATGACATGGGTAACTTTTCTTATACTATTAATGAAGCACAACAAAAGAAGTGTGAGTGAAGGCAACAAAGAAGTTCATAGTTGACAATTGAATATGTTGGTCTTTCTATAAATGCCAAAGGGGGAGATAATTGGCATGATTGGCATAACTGATGCTGATGGAGAATGTTCATGAACTAGTAAAGGATTGTTGGTATTGATATAGTGATGAAGAGATTGAGATTATTGGCTTAATGACTTTGATCAGTTATTTGTGTTATCATTGATGGAAAACTATGTCGCAACTATGTTTTTCATGTTTATTTTTTCATCTAAGTCTTTTTGGTCTACTGGAAATACCTTACCAGTAATGAATATAGTGAACTTGGAATTAGGACCTCTTGATGTGTGTTTTAGGCACATAACATTACAGAATAAATTACCAAGATTATTTACCCTCTCTTGCACAAAATCACCTCAGATGCTAAGAATGAGATCAACTAAAATGATTCCAAGGTTTCTACATGTCAGGTCTTGACGAGTGGGTAACTCAATGGTCGATGTGAATTGTTGTGTTCACTTGGGGACTTACACAAATGTTTGGATTATCATGAATGATGCAGAGTAGGTGTGCTAACAACTTAAGATTTATCAATATGGCTCTGGATTTTACTTCTTACTAATAAATGGGCAAAAGGAATAGGGTTCAGGAAATCTATTCTAAGCCTAAGAGTGTTGGAAATGATGAATGGATCTAGTGGAATCAAACTAGGTGAGGTCTCACAATCAAGTATTGACACGAGCTTAGTGCAATCGTCTAAGGTATACTTCAATATTTTCAAGCTATAACCATCAAACGTTGACACCATCCAGGTTGATGCTTGTCAAGGGATGCGTAATAGTTGAAGTTAAGCTTACTTAAATTTCCAGTTGACCACGCAAGGCACACTTACCAGTGGCAAGAGGCTAGTGCTATGGATTAAGGATTCCACACAAACAAATTCAACAAATATTTTACTCAATCTAACATACAAGAAAATAAATTCTAATCTAACTTGGAGGAATTAAGAAACATGAATGCAAATACAACACTTGAAGAGCAAAATCACTAACAATTGAACAATGATTATGATTCAAATAGCTGCAACATATACCAACAATTCTACGAAAACTCTCCCTTACAAATGAGAGAAAAGGAGGCATATATAGAGTCTCTTACAAAAATGGATGGCTTAGATTGATACAAGATCAATGGCTGAGATCATTCCAATAAAACCCTAGAATTGCCCTAATTATGGTTTACATAAAAAATGGTGCCACATACATATGTCCCAATGAAAAGATACCTAGTCATCAAATAGGCAATCTTCTAGAAGAGTCCTTCCTACATCTCTCTCTCTCCTAGCATACTCCAAGAATCTAGCCAATACTAAATCTAACTCCTCCATGGAAATGCTAGGCAAGGTATCTTGTTGTAAATCAATCATGTCTAGTGAATACGAGCAAGAATCCAAAGTGTTATCCCATTCTGGCATGCACTTCTATGAACTATGAACATGAATCAGCAAAGAAACCAATTCATCTATCTAACTCTTCTTCAAAGAGTCCAATTGGAAAAAATGCATAAATTTTATCTTGTCTCATAATTCGGCTAAGTGTAAACCACTAGCATCACTAACATCAGCACCCAATAATTCCTCAATCGAGGGAAGGACCTTTATCTGAATGTCCTGAATCAATCCTTCCATCTCCATACAACTCGACTGGGCATTCCCATAAGTTGATTTCTTCACAGCTAATGACCAATACTAGCCATGGAAATCGTATATGTTTCCACTGTGCACAATGTTCTAGCTGACCAAGGTAGAATTAGAAATCTTCTTCAAAGTATGGAGGCGTGGAATTGTCTTCTCTTGAATAGGCCGGAATTTTTCCCAAACTCCCTCCAAACACTTGATTCTGAATGTGAGTCCTATTGTCCTATCATATGCATGGACAAATTGAGTAAGGAAATCATCTACCCACTTTCTTGTATTCTCAATCCACTTTTCCACCTACAAGAGTGTACCTCTCGCTGCCTCATAGTGTGAATGCATTCCATGGTCAACTACAATAGGGGATATAAGGGTGGTATTTTCATGCCTTATCCCTGCAATGTACTCTCTAAGTCTAATATTCTCTTCTTTGTACATTTCTTTCTCTATAATCTCTTTGTCTAACCTTGCATCAATTGCCTTGAGGTTTTCACCAACCTCCTCAAATTCTTGCTTTCTTTATGTACAACCAAGGGCAACTGAATAGATCTGGAAATCCATAGGAGTAGAAATGTCCGCTATTATGCCTACAATAGGAACAACAGTCTGCACAATCCACATTCTTGTCTCATCTCTAGCTATGTGTGACAAAATCTCCGCTCTCTTGGGCTCTTTCTCTTTAGCACTCCCACCTTGGTAGTCATCAATGTCATCAATAGGTTGTACCTCTATCATTTTCTTACTTTTCTCTATACTTCTCATCAGCCATTTAGGAATAGTGGCCATCTCCATACCATCATTGTGACATATTTCTCAATCAAGTCCTCTCAATGCCTAGATAACATCATCATCACCATCAGAATTATTCTTGGTCCAATCATATACCTCATTTCCCAAACTAACTTCCAAAAGGATAGTAGGTGATCCCGCCTGATCATCATTCTTATTAGGAGGTGTAGATGTCGCTGTGGCATGAAACTCCTGAGTATTCCCTACTAGTATCACTGTGTTGGAACACTGTTGGGTCTCCTCTATCTACTCTGTTACTTCAATCACTCTGATTGATAAGACATTGAGAGGGGTGAAGGAATGATAGGTGGAGGAATGGTAATCTTTTGTTTCTTCTTCACCTCCTCAATCTTATTTCCTCTGGCCTTGACTTCTCTTGGTGTGTTCTTCCTTCTTTTGGGAGCTTGACTCTCTTTGATTGCATGAATCCTGACATCATTGACAATCCTCTAATCATCCTTGGAAGTGGACTCTTCCATCTTCATCCTTTCATAAGTGAAGGGAACACCCATATCAACTAACTTATTCTTCTATATATCTACCCATGCATGGGAGAAACTCAAGACCCCTCTCATCAATACATTTAGGTCAATCTCCTCTAACTCTGACCAATTAGGCAATATAATTGTCTTCTTAATATCACTCTCATACTGTGGATGTGTATGATCTTTGTTATCTAACACTTGATTAGGAATGAGGAAAATTCCACACTTCCTCATGAAATCCACTGATATTCTGGACCACATTCTCCTCTTCGTTGCTTGCTCGTCCATCAAGTTAGCCCAATAATATTCTATGTCAACTTTGTGGATGAAATTCTCTCCCCTTATACTTCCAACTTTCTTGTTTGAATCAAAGCTTTCTCTTTTCTTATATGTAGCACATCAATAGAATGCAAGCTCCTCACTCGCAGTGCTGGTGGCTATGGCATACTGACAAACCTCTAATGTCTTGCCAACTAAAATACTGAATGTCATGCCTATCCCGTGCTTCTCTCTCTGAATGACATCGAACTCTAGAAGTTGTCTCACCACTTCCAACAAGATAATTCTATCAGTCGGATACCTAGGAAGTCTATAGGGTTCAGATTGAAACCCATGATTCCTAAGGTACATGAAAGTGGGAAACTGAATATACCACGATCCATATTTTTCTATTAACTCTGTTGCCTCCTTGGACAATCTTTTGTGGATTCTGCCTTCCAGCATCCGTGTGATGTACATAGTGAATGCATCATTCACTCTCTTATAGTCTTCAATTCTATACATACTCAGCAGGGGGTAGCATTCATGACTCCTGAATTGTCCTTGCCCATTCCCGACTTCACCTTTGCATATCAATCCTCTATATGAAACAAACCGTGCAAGTAGGTATACTAGGTAACAAGTCATGGAAAATGACTTGGACCTGTCTACATTCCTCAACTAAAAGTTCAGATTGTCACTTATAATATTAGACCAATTTACTAATGTTCCTCTAAGACAATCCTGGATGAAGTAGAACATCTGTCCATCGAATATTGCTCCATGCGGCATCCCCATCACTCTGTTGAGTAGGAATATTAAGTTGCTATACTCCTCTTTAAATTCTATGCACATGAGTGTCTTGGGAGCCTTGGAATGATGAGACCTAGGCTCAATCATCCACTCTTTGTTTATCAAATTCTTGCATACACCTATCTTCTTCGTGTATCTTTTTGTATATTCATCCTTTGTCACATCCTTCATGTCTATTCCATATGGAGTTCCGAACACCTCTACAATAGCATCCTCAGCAAGGTAGGCAATGACAATGCCCTTAGGAGTTTTGATCAATCACGTGAGCGGGTCGTAACACCATGCACACTCTAGGATAATCTCACTGCACTGTATGGATTGTGGAAATCCAGCGGCATGAAAAATTCCACTCCTCATAATGTTCGCATATGCGGGGGAAGGAACTTGATCTCCGACTCCGAACATCCGCTGTTGCATCTGGTCAAAGTCTAGAAAATGCATGTTTGTATCGGTGATCTCCTTCCATCTAGATGAAATCTTAAGCTTTGGATAGAATCCAGTCTCCAGCATCTTCAATAGTTTTTTCCTTTCCTTAAATCTGGACTTGGACATCGTACGTATGAAGCTTGAAGTTAGACTTAGGAAAATAAGTAATGCTCTTAGTAAAATTCCTGACTTTCTAAAGATTTTAGCTAATTAGAGCATAAAGTCAAGAGAATAATCCATACACTTGGTAAATTTTAACAATTAGATTCAAAGTGTGAAAACGCTAGGGTATGGAAACCCTCTATTAAATTCACTAATACTTCCTTATGCTTAGAAAATATGCAAGCTAGAATGCAAAGGAGTATACCATATCAACGATGACTAAGAAAAGGTGTGAAAGGTTGTGTTTTCATACAAAGTATGTCTTTGGACACCTTCTGTAGTCAAGAATGGATGCCAACAAATCTAAAGACAACCTGAAAATCTGACTTTTAAAACATGTTGTAATCCTTCAAAAATGTGCATAAGCTGATAAAAATCAGTTTTGATGATGGAAAGAATCATATTCAGGAATGCAAGTGTGGCTAGTAAAAAATAAATTTCTAAGGACAAGTCTGAAAAATTAATTACTTTAGACTTACCAGCACCTTGCAAAGTAGTTAAAAATACTTGAAAAATTATGGAAAATAGCTAAGGAATCAGCTCCAAGCAATATCACCAAAGTCGTTAGGTGGCTGGAAATGAAAATTTTTTAAGACAACTACCTATAATGGAGTTTTCAGACCTGCAACAGCGATAAAATGGTCTGAAAATGCACTAAAAGCTCCATAAAACACCTCCAAATGCAAATCGCCTAAGTTGTAATTGGTTGGGCAATGAAAATTGAAGTCTAAAAATTAATGTACAACCAACAATGGAGGTCAAATCTAAAGCAAACCTCAGATCTAAAACAAATCAGCGAGCTGGGAATGATGGAAGCCACCAAGCATGAAGAAAATCACCCCAACCAATGGCAGAAAGCTCTCCAAAATGCAAATTTAAATTTTCCAGCAATGGTGCCATTCTTCAAATTCTAAAAATGTCTTCAATGGCAGCTCGGATCTGCAACAATGGAGGTTGGCACAACAAGAAAAAATGGAGGAAAATATCGCCAAACTTTCCAAACACAAAAAATTGCTACCTTTCACCAAAAATCGTCAAACTTAGGAAAACCAAAAAATCTTAAAATGGTCTTCAATGGCAGTAAGGGAATGGATAGTCAAGCTAGAAAAAATGGGGGAGGAAAGAATCCTCAACCCAACACTTCACTTCAGCACTTTGCCAAAATTCGCCAATAAGGGAGAAAAATCGCCTTTCATCGAGACACCTGGCAGATTTAATAATAAAATAATGTTGGAAACTCCTCTCTTATACTTTCTTTTACTTCTCACTTTCACCACACAAGCAATGTGGGATAAAACACTTGCTTATATACTTGTTTGGTAAAAACTAACTTGCTTCTAGAAGGTTTAAAATATTAAATGTTTATTGCAAGTTATTTAATTTTTGCTTTTAAAATTTTAAATAAACATTAATCGTCATTTAAAAAAAATTAAAATAGGGATCACTTTTTAAATATTTCGATTTAAGTCCAAATTGAGCCTCCAGGGGAAAATCGACTTAAGTTGGGATTAAAAAATCCCTTTAAAAATCATTAAAATGTCAAAAATTTCTCCATAAGGGAAAATTAACCTTAGCTTGGATTGAAATTCATGCTCAAATTTCATCAAAATGCACATAAAACACTCTAGGGGAAAATTGATGGCAGTTTGGGCACAAAATCCACACTCCAAACTCACTTCATTTGCAAAAAATACTCTCTGGTGGAAAATCGACCTCGGTCTGGATAAAAATCCGGACTCAAAACTCATTAAAATGCTTTCAGAGAAAAATTGCCTTGGGTCTGGACTGAGAGTCTACACAAAAATCTGCACTAACTTGTCATAAAACATCCTGGTGGAAAATCTACTCAAACATGGAATCATCCTCAACATTGTCTACACTATAGTCTGCTCTCCAGTCCGCACTCCTAGTGGAAAATTGATGGAAAAATCTTGACACTTAGCCAAATTTTAGCACTTCTAGGGGAAAATAGATCCAGGCATGGATAAACAGTAGTGGAAAATCATAGCCAATATGAATTTTGAGTGGGGGAAAAGGGTAGGTAGTCTAGAATATGAGGGGAAAGGCACCTCTAGCATGGATTTTGACTTTCTAACCCTTGGAATATGGAATTCCCTTACGAATTTGGAATTTTAACCACTCAAAATCGATTAGAAACTTCAAAATTAGACTGGACATAGGCAAATTTTCCAAAAAAATGAGTGAAACGCTAGGAAATTATTGGGATAAAGTGCGAAATCAACTTAAATAATACCTTAGGAGTGAGAAAACAAATCCAAAAGGTTTGGGAATACTTTGGCACTTTAAAATCACTAATTTGCATGTTTAAAACCACATTAGTGCTCAAAAGTTCAACACTTGGATAAAATTTAGGATCATTAAAATATCAGTGTTTGTAACTTGATCCTACAACTTAAAAAACACTAGACAACACTAGGCATGATCAAGACTCCGAGACTCGGGCATGGGAAATGCAAAATTGCCCACTAAGAAGCTAAAACCCTAACCTAACAACGCAAAAAGCAGGAAAAGAGGGGGTCCTCGTTAGCAATGGGGCGATGTGTGAAAAGGAATAGGAATAAAGTTTTCAAGACACATCTCCATACTCAATTGGTCTATTTCTCAAATGATCTTCAAACATCTTGATGTGATCCTTCGCCATCTGGCTTGAGTCACTAGCATTGTACTTTGAATAGAAATTCTCTGGATTCTTTGGCATCTCATGAATGTCATAGAAAGTGAGTGGTGACGGGTTGGTAACCAACCAGGTAGCACCATTTGGAGGTGGTCCTTGATTTTCAGCCATCTCTTGGTCTTCTTGTTGAAACTGGTGAGCTTCCTCTTGATTTGGATCTGGAGGATCTGGAAAAGTATTGTCTTCTCTCAGCATGTCCCCCTGACTAAATAATCTCTCTATCTACTATATCTGAACTCGGTGAAGCCTCTCACCTTCCAAGTTTGGATCTAGGAGGAGTCCTCAACTCACAATGTCTTTGTTCTCTGGGAGTTTATCTTAGAATTCTCCAAAGTCTCTTGGGTGAAAAGGAATCGATGCGATCCAACGTGATTAGATCTAGGATCAATTCAGACTTGTTGTAATCTTTGAGCAAGTAAATCTCTTTCAATCTATGCTTCAATTTGTTCATCAATTCATTCAGCTATCTCTTCTTCTTCATCCAAGACAAAAGAAACTATGATGTATTGTAGTGCACTTGTTTTCACTTCCCATGCAAAGTTGTTCAAACTGGATATAATCTTTCTTTCGTCTCCTAGGTTCAGTTGCTTGAACTCAAGTTCATACAATTCAAGCTCGTTCATTCTATAAGGATTAGGTAGCACCATTGTATCTCATACTAACTTGAAATCTTCAACAGGTTCAATTTCTTCCAAGCTGATTGGTAGAGAGGTTCTCACGCTCAACTGCTCCAGGAACAATGATAATTAGAGACAATTTTCCCAATTGCTCTTTTTTGTCTATCACTTTTCTCACTTGTCTGAATTCAGGATGACTACTTTGGTTTATCCAAGCAAGAGCATTGAATTGTGAAATGATCTCTTTGTTCACCTTGGATAAATTCTTCTTCAGGAAACACCATTTTGGGACATAATCTTCGAATGGTTACAAAGAATTTTGAGTGCAAAAACTCCTTGCAAATATGAATTGATAGGATCTGCAGTTTAGCAACTCACGACATGATAATATATGCCCTCCTTCTAGCACCAATTCTTTGTTGATGTGTGTTTTAGGCACATAACATTACAAAATAAATTACCAAGATAATTTACCCTCTCTTGAACAAAATCACCTTAGATGCTAAGAATGAGATCAACTAAAATGATTCCAAGCTTTCTACATGTTAGGTTTTGATGAGTGGGTAACTCAATGGTTGATGTGAATTGTTGTGTTCACTTGGGGACTTACGCAAATGTTTAGATTATCATTAATGATATGAAGTCGGTGTGCTGACAACTTAAGATTTATCAATATGGCTCTGGATTTTACTTCTTACTAAAAAAAGGGCAAAACGAATAGGGTTCAAGAAATCTATTCTAAGCCTAGGAATGTAGGAAATGATGAATGGATCTAGTGGAATCAAACTAGGGGAGGTCTCACAATCAAGTATTGACATAAGCTTAGTGCAATCGTCTAAGGTATACTTAAAAATTTTCAGGCTATCACCATCAAACGTTGACACCATCTAGGTTGATTCTTATCAAGGGATGCGTAATAGTTGAAGTTAAGCTTAATTAAATTTCCAGTTGACCATGCAAGGTGCACTCACCAGCGGCAAGAGGCTAGTGGTATGGATTAAGGATTCCACACAAATGAATTCAACAAATATTTCACTCAATACAACATACATGAAAATAAATTCTAACCTAACTTGGAGGAATTGAGAACCATGAATGCAAATACAACACTTTAAGAGAAAAATCACCAATAATTGAACAATGATTATGATTCAAATAGCTACAGTATATACCAACAATTCTACAAAAACTTGCCCTTACAAATGAGAGACAAGGAGGCATATATAGAGTCTCTTACAAAAATGGATGGCCCAGATTGATACAAGATCAACGATCGAGATCATGCCAACAAAACCCTAGAATTTCCCTAATAAGGGTTTACATCAAAAATGGCGCCACCTACATATAGCGCAATGAAAAGATACCTAGTCATCAAATAGAAAATCTTCTAGAAGATTCCTCCATGCATCTCTCTCTCTCCTAGCATACTCCAAGAATCTAGCCAATACTGAATCTAACTCCTCCATAGAAATGCTAGGCTAGGTATCATGTTGTAAATCAATCATGTCCAGTGAATACGAGCAAGCATCCAAAGTATTCTCCCATTCTGGCATGAGCTTCTGTGAACTATGAATATGAATCAACAAAGAGACCAAGTCGTCTATCTAACTCTTCTTCAAAGAGTCCAACTAGCAAAAATACATAAATTTCATCTTGTCTCTTAATTTGGCTAAGTGTAAACCACTAGCATCACTAACCTCAACACCCAATAATTCCTCAATTGAGGCAAGGATCTTCATTTGAATTTCCTGAATCAATCCTTCCATCTCCATACAACTCGACTGGGCGTTCTCATAAGTTGATTTCTTCACGGATAATGAACAATACCAGCCATGGAAATCGTATCGGTCTCCACTATGCACAATGTTCTTACTGACCAAGGTAGAATTAGGAATCTTCTTCAAAACTTGGAGGTATGGAATAGTCTTCTCTCGAATAGGCCGAAGTTCTTTCCAAACTCCCTCAAAATACTGGATTCTGAATGCGAGCCCTGTTGTCCGATCATATGAATGGACAAACTGAGTAAGGAAATCATCTACCTTCTTTCTTGTATTCTCAATCCACTTTTCCACCTCTGAGAGTGTACCTCTCGCTGCCTCATAGTGTGAATGCATTCCATGGTCAACTACAATAGGGGAAATAAGGGTGGGATTTTCACGCCTTATCCCTGCAATATACTCTCTAAGTCTAATATTCTCTTTTCTGTACCTTTCTTTCTCCGCAATCTCACTGTCTAACCTTGCATCGATTGCCTTAAGGTTTTCACCAACCTCCTGAAGTTCTTGCTTACTAGATGTACGACCAAGGGTAATTGAACTGATCTAGAAATCCATAGTAGCAATGTCCATTGTCATGCCTGCAATAGGAACAACAATCTGTGCAATCCACATTCTTGTCTCATCTCTAGCTGTGTGTGACAAAATCTCCACTCTCTTGGGCTCTTTCTCTTTAGCACTCCTAGCTAGGTAGCCATCAATGTTGTCAATAGGTTGTATCTCTATCATTTTCTTACTTTTCTCCATACTTCTTATCAACCATTCAGGAATAGCAGCTATCTCCATACCACCATCGAGACATATTTCTTGATCAAGTCCTCTCAATGCCGAGATAACATCATCATCATCATTAGGATTATTCCTAGTCCAATCATATACCTCATTTCCCAAACCAACTTCCAAAAGGATAGTAGGGGATCCTGGTTGATCATCATTCTCATTAGGAGGTGCAGATGTCGTTGTGGCATGAAACTCTTGAGTATTCCCTAGTAGTATCATTGTTTTGGAACACTGTTGGGTCTCCTTGTTTTTCTATGTTACTTCAATCACTTCGATTAACGAGACACTGAGAGGGGGTGAAGGAATGATGGGTGGGGGAATGATAAACTTTTGTTTCATCTTCAACTCATCAATCTTCTTTCCTCTAGCCTTGACTTCTCCTGGTGTGTTCTTCCTTCTCATGGGAGCTTGACTCTCTTCATCTGCATGAATCCTGACATCACTGCTAGTCCTCTGATCATCCTCGAAAGTAGACTCTTTCGGCTTCGTCCTTTCATAAGTGAAGGGAACACCCATATCAACTAGCTTATTCATCTGTATATCTACCCATCCACGGGAGAAACTCAAGACCTCTCTCATCAATACGTTTAGGTCAATCTCCTCTGACTCTAACCAATTAGGCAATAGGATTATGTTCTTCATTTCACTCTCATACTATGGATGTGTATTATATTTGTTATTTAATACTTGATCAAGAATAAGGAGAAGTCCACACTTCCTCATGAAATCCACTGATATTCTAGACCACATTCTTCTCTTCACTGCTTGCTCATCCATCAGGTTAGCCCAATAATATTCTATGTCACCTTTGTGGATGAAATTCTCTCCGCTTGTCCTTCCAACTTTCTTTTTTGAATCAAAGCTTTCTCTTTTCTTATGTGTAGCAAATCAATAGAATGCAAGCTCCTCACTGGTAGTGTTGGCAGCTATGGCAGACTGGTAAACCTCTGATGTCTTTCTAACTAAAATAGGGAATGTCATGCCCGTCCTGTGCTTCTCTCTCTGAATGACATCGAACTCTAGAAGTTGTCTCACCACTTCCAACAAGATCATTCTATCATTCGGATACCTAGGAAGTCTATAGGGTTCGGATTGAAACCCATGACTCCAAAGGTACGTGAAATTGGGAAACTGAATATACCATGATCCATATTTTTCTATTAACTCTGTTGCCTCCTTGGACAATCTTCTATGGATTCTGCCATCTGGCATTCATGTGATGTACATAGTGAATGCATCATTCACTCTCTTATAGTCTTCAATTCTATACATACTCAGCTGGGGGTAGCATTTATGACTCTTGAATTGTCCTTGCCCATTCCTGACTTCACCTTTGCATATCAATCCTATGTATGAAACAAACCATGCAAGCAGGTATATTAGGTAAGAAGTCATGGCAAATGACTTGGACCACTCTACATTCCTCAACTTAAAGTCCAGATTGTCACTTAAAATCTTAGACCAATTTACTAATGTTCCTCTAAGACAATCTTGGATGAAGTAGAACATCCATCCATCGAATATTGCTCCATGCGGCATCCCCATCACTCTATTGAGTAGGAAAATTAAGTCGCTATACTCCTCTTTGAAGTCTATGCACATTAGTGTCTTGGGAGCCTTGGAATGATGAGACCTAGGCTCAATCATCCACTCTTTGTTTATCAATTTCTTGCATGCACCCATCTTCTTCGTGTATCTTTCTGTATATTCATGTGTAGGGGAAAAAAGTGACACTAAGAAAACATGCCCTAATCTCACTTTCAATCACACACTTGTGGAATACGAAAGAGCCTAGAGGTATCACACAATAGGCTACTTCTTTTTGTGGAAGAGAGAGCCACAGGCTACCTATTAGGATTTCTATTCCTTTGTTGCAAATGATAGATAAAATGATACAAGTTCAACTACTAGCCCTAGAGTGCAAGTATGAACTAATAACAAGATTGTAGAATTAAGATTAAACAATGGAAAGTTGTAAACACAAGGACAAGACAAGAATGCAGATGCGTACCTAGGGTTAAAATTTGAGTAAAAATGTTCGGGATGAGCGCAGGCGCCACTATCCTGATTCTGCTCCTGAAACTGTAGTTTTGCAACCTAAAAAGCTATTGGAAAATGCTGAAACTTGCTGTCTGACATAGGGACCAGGGCGCCCAATGCCACTGTCCCAGGGACCAGGGCGCCCAGTGCCCCTATCCTGGCAGGACCAGGGTGCCCCACGCCCCTGTCCTAGTCTTCTGCCCTGAATTTTGGTGTGTAGCTCAATTTCCGTCTGCTTCCGTCAGATCTGCAATTTGCGGCGTCGTCCGAATCCTGAAATCTGCACTTATATCTGAAAGGGTATGGTGGGCGGCTATATAGGGTTTTGCCTTAGTCAAACCCCCACTTCGGTGATTTCCACCTCCACGAATAGCCAAGTTGTATTGTAACAGTAATGTGTGTGCAGACCTTGTGTGTGTGCAAGATCCTAAAATGCAAGTAAGCAAACTAGAGCAACCTAGAAAGTAAACCCTAATTGCTTGTAAATGATAATGTAAATGCTCCAAACCAAGATACAAAGTGATCTAAAGCATGAATACAAATGATATAATGAGGCTTATGAAAAGACATGAAAACAACATGAAATCATACCCAACCCCAAGGGAGGGGTACAAGCTAATCTTCAGTTGGTGATCCCTTATTGCTCTTCCATGTCTTCAAAGCCCTAAATGGATGAATGAAATTGATGAATGCTTGATGGATGGATGTTGAATGTTGTTGAAGTCTTCAAAGATCTACTCTTTCGCTACATAAAAGGTCCTTGAAACCAAAATTTTGGATCCTTTCCAATGAAGAAAGAGAGCTCTTATATATGAAACCCTAGGTCTTAATTTCACTTTAGGCTGACTTAGAGATTGAATCTCCCGCCAATTTCTTGGGGTTAAGCTTTATTTTATGATTGGATTGCGCTCCTAAAATTTTGGGAAAAATGTCCGGGACCGTGTGCACTCCAGGTGCCATGGTCCTCTTCGGGTGCCATGGTCCTCTTCAACTTTTCACCAAATTTTTAGGGGCATCGGATATGATGATTTTAGAGAGAATCCCGAAGTTACAGCTGATTTCAAGATGTTTTGACCCCCGAAATCAAGCCCCCAAGTTCAAAATAGGACCTAATTAGGGTTTTTTATTAAATGATGTATTAGAAGAATAAAATGAAAGGGGCACACTTTAATGGAAAGAGCCCAACTTTATGATATGGGAGATGATAAAATAGGACCTTAGACCTAATTACTTTAATTAATTAAGTGCTAAAGGGGAAATGCAATGCAAAATGCAAGATGTGCCAAGGCGGGTGCTAAACTAGGTGTGAAATTGTACCACCCTAGCAAGTGCGTACAATTTACGACGCTACATTTAGCCCCCACTTTAGCGGTCATATGAACACTACGTGCATATGCAAGCTAAAGTACAGAAAAGTAAACATTATTTGAAAAAGGATATATCCATAAGTCGTCAGATGAAGCCCCCAGCGGCATCTGCAGTACTCAGTTAAGAACCACAACCTACAAAACCACATGTTAGATCACAAAATCACCTAATGATTACTAAGGAAGGTGATGAAAATTCAAGGGTAGCTATATGCCCCCCCCTGTTTCGGCTTGCTAATTTTAGTGAGTTGAAACAGGGTATCATGTTTATCACTTCGAATTGTTAAAGAATATTGATGACAAATGCTCACAAGAAGATTTGATATGAGATCAAAAATTAATGGAGAATCATTTGGTAAGAAAGAGGAATAAATCTCAATTCCAACACAACAAAGAGTGTGAGGATTTGAGAGTTCTCTAACACAAGATGAAGGATGTAAATGGAAACAAAATGCAAAGAGAAGAAAAGAAAGGAAAAAAGCATGAATACACACATTGGTGATCCACGAGAAGAATAGTGAGAGAGAAAACATGGATTTCTCACCCCTAGATCTTGTCTAGGTGATCCATGTAAGGGAGGAGAGTGAGAAAGTCTAGCCTTATGCCGCTAGTTCCACTCAACCTCGTGCATGTGTGTGTACGGGAGGTTAGAAGCACCTCATAAGAGTCTATGCCCGAGTATGCCACAACCTGTATATGTATAGTACAAAAGCGTGACATCTTGCTCTAAGAGTCTATGCTCTGGTTCCGAGAATAATCACCTTGCATAGAAGAAACATGGAGACATCTCGCTCTAAGATTCTGTGTTCTGGTTCCGAGAATGACCCATTGCTCAAAAAGTGTAATGTTTATGTCATAAGCAAAGTAGAACAAGGATACCTACCTTCATCACAAAAGGAGATACCCCAAAAATGCAACAATGTCATAGATCCAAGCAAGAGAGTTTTGCACTCTTTAAGCAAGGATAAGATAGTTGAAAAGGGATATCTTGTAGTATGTGTAAAGGAGATCCTTAGAGGAGAAGAGATCTTTGTACAAAAGACACCTATCCCCGAGAGGAATTGTCTTAGACAAATATAACATCTTCTAGAATAAGACAAAGAAGAGAATAAGAATGCAATACTTCCTTCTTTTGCGAGGTGAAAGTGATTCTTAATGAAGGATGATGCTCTTTTTAACCCAATTGGGAGAGTGAATTCATTATGGATGTATTTTACCAAGTGCAAAAGAGGTTGTAGTCAAGGACTTACACCTCTTGTAAGAGAGAATCCTTGAACAAACAACAACAAATGCATACAAGGAATAACATCAAGTAATAAAGTTCACACCATCCACGAAATAGGAAAAAGTGGATCCTTAGATAAAAATAAGGAAAGATCATTGCCTCCCAAGGATAAGGACCATGAGAAGGACTTACACAATCTTCTAGGGAGAGATTTAGACATAAGCGAAATGTACTACATACTCACATGAGTTCATGCAAGCAAGACATTAGTGTATGTAAAATGCTCCTCATAAGAAGTGGGTAGGATAAGAAAGAGAATACACATCTTCTCTCATATCTAGGAAAAGAGGATTCTAAAGAAAAGATGATCAATATTTCCACACTATTACCCCAAAGGGAAATTTTAACCATAAAAAGAAGAGATGTATGAAATCACTCTTGTCCCCATAGGAACAAGAGATAACATAGAAAATTAGGCTATTATGTTGCTTCAAAAATATGATTGCACTTGAAATTGTACCATCATGAATGACAATGAGCCCCCAGTAAATGAGCTACCAATGTCACATAATGATGAGCAACATAATAGCCATTAATGTTATTTAAAGACATGATAGACTAAATGAGGTATTTGAATATGACATGCTAAATGCTCAACTATAAGTGAGATCAAAAACATGTATAAAATGATAAAAATTGAAGAAGAAAAGTCACAAGAAATCTTAGAAGAAGGATGAGTGTAATTTATTAGAGCCTTATCCTTGGAGGAAAGGACTTTATGATGAATAGGAGATAAAGATTCATAAGTGGATTTAGAAATTTGAGGGGATTCATAAAGAGATTTGTTCATCACCAAGATTTCCTTATGAGGGGAATGAGAGTTGATAGAAGTAGAAGATGATTTAGTTGAAGTGAGATCATCATCACTACTAAATATAGCATTCACATTGAGAGATGGTCTTTTAGATTCTTTGGTGGGCTTAGAAAGATTATATCCAAGTCCAAATGAATATTCATGCATGTTATGTTCTAAAGGAACTTTAATTCCTTGTTCATTTGCGCCACAACCATTTCCACTATAGCCACTCTTAGCCAAAATATGAAAACCACGACCATAACGATTAGCCATTTCAGAAAGAAAAGGTGGTTTTTCATAAGACAAAGAATCAAATTCTTCAGAATTAGAGGTGTGAGGAGAAGAAGTTTGAGAAGCAGCCACAAAATTATTGCTCATAGGTTCAGGTAAGACTAATTGATCTCTAGTTTCTTCCTTCTTTTTAACTTTAAGCTCTCTAGAAGGAACCCTATACTCACCTACAAAGGTGGGATTGAAATCAAGAGATCCCCAATCGTCTTCTGCGAGAACCTTCTCAGGATCAAAAGCCTTTTCATGTGTAGATTCAAGTTGAGAAGAATCTTCTTCAGGAACTTCAGACTCATCCAAAGAATTTTGATTGTCAGAGGGTGATGATTCATCCATAGGTATCTTGTTTAACAAGTCATCACTAGAAGAGGAAGGCTTAGAAGAACTCCCTTTGGAAGTAGATGTTTGCAAACAAGCTTGAAAATTAGTATCACCTATCAAAGTATATGTCTTATTATTATAAATAAATTTAACTTGTCTATGCAATGTAGAGGGGACAGCTTGCATACTGTGAATCCAAGGTCTCCCTAATAACAAGTTGTATGTTAGATTTCCCGACATAACATGGATAGGAGTAGGCAAAGTAACAGGTCCCACTATGATGGGTAAGGTAATAATACCTAATGAAGACTTAGCCACATTATCAAAGCCTTGAATGGGACGAGAGTCAGGCTCAATAAGGGATGTATCCACATTCATCTTATGCAATAGATTAATGCTACACACATTAAGGCCAGAACCATTATCTACCAGTGTTCGTCTTATAGCAGTGTCATTTATGATAACCATAATCATCAAGGGATCATATTGATGTTGAATTTCTCTAGTAGGCAACTCATCTTGAGTAAACACAATTTGAGCTTTAGGATTCATCACACAGTTAACCAAAGACACTATATTACTAGATGTATTAGGTGGAGGAACATTCAAATCTTTCAAGGCATCTTGTAACATTCCATGATGAGCGGAAGAAGTTTGGATCAAATCCCAAAGGGATATCTTAGCAGGGGTAGCTTTAAGTTGTTCTATGAGATCATATTCCTTACCAAGAACTTGTGAAATACGAGGAGCTTGAGGAAGAATAGGTTGGGAAGGAGGAAGTGAAGTTGGGATAACTGGAGGAGGATTAGGTTGCCTATTGTTTCTTGTGTTATAGGTATGAGCAACCGCATTATAACTCTCTCTAGTCAGTTGCTTAGCATACTCATAAGGGCTCTTAGTAGAATAACCTCCTTGCACAGTAATAATAGGTTTGTTAGGAGTGCAAAAAGAATCATTAGCATAACCACCTTGAACCACTAAGAGATAGGCTTATTTAAAGGTTGAGAATTTTTGAGAAGCACAAGCACCTTGGATAGTGAAGAGAGGTTTGTTAGGTGTTTCATTCACATGTATCAAATTGATTGAGGATGGTTTAGAGGAATGAACAAAAGTGTTGGAAGAATTGTTGATAGTCTTCTCTTGCACTTAAATCTCATCACGGATTAAATCAATTTTAGGAGAGAGACAAGGGGTAGGCATTGATGTTCTAGTAGGCAGAGTAATACTAGGAAAGGTCATATCATCCTCTATCATCAAATGATCTACATGGGGAATAAACTCTCTAGGAGAAGGATCAACATTACTCTCTAAAGTCTCACTTTTGAGAGGGAGATCTTTGAAAGAGATGTTAACCATCTTGCTTTGAACTAGGGTATCCTTATGAGTAGAACCAAGTTGAGGAGAGGGAGATGCTTTATTTTTAGAGGGAGAATAATTGAGATTCAAGGAAGGTGAGAAACTATCAAGGGAGTTTTCAATCTTGATTTCATCCCCTTTGGCTAAGGGTAGAGAATAATCTATACCTTCTTCTAGTGGTTCATCCCAAATAGTGAGGTTGTTGAAAGGAATGTTTGAAGTATTGTCAATTTCGGGAGAGGAGATAACATTGTTTATTAATTCCTCATCCTTAGGAGGGAGAGCATCAATAGATGTGTTAAACTCATCCTCTTTCCTCAAAATATGTTCAATATGATCTTTAAGGGAGAGAGAATTAAGGAAATTGCTTATTATTTCATCTTCTTTCTCTAAGGGATGCTTATGGGTAAGACAAACTTTAGGAGAAGGGTAAGCATTTATCATTAATTCATCATCTCTAGTGGGAATTTTGTTGGAAAATGAAATGCCATCACTAGGGAATGTAGGGATCATGTCATCTTCTTGCACAAAAGGATCCTCATGAAGGGAGTGTTTTTTAGGAGGAACATGAACATATTTCTCCAAAGATTCATGCTTAGGAAGGAGATCTTTGAAAGAAGTGTTCATAACCTCTTGTTGCACTAACATGCCCCCATTGGAAGGACCAACTTTAGGAGAAAATAAGTCAATGTCCATCAATACCTTTTCACTTAGAGAGGAATCATGTAGGGAAGATGAAGTAACATTAAGAAAGGTGTTTATGATATCATTTTCTTCCTCTAGGATAGCTAAATAGGAAGGGTACATTTTAGGAGAATTGTCAAGATCACTCTTAAAGTCTTCATCCTTAGAGCATGGGAGAGTCTCAAAGGGATTGGTAGCAACTCTTTTAGGCACTAAAATGTTGTTATAGATGGGAGGAGGTTCTTTAGGAGAAGGAAAAATTGAAACAAGGGAAGCTAACCCATTATCACATCTATGAAATGAATGCATCATGACAACAATTTTCCTCTTTCAAATGATAACACATGCAAAATAGAAGGAAATTTTTAATTTTAACCAATGCAAGCACTTAGAATGTAGATTTAGAAAATGAAATTTATGATTCAAATGAGTTCCTAAATCAGATTTGAAATTATTGATCCCAATTAAGCTATCCACAAGTTCAACTTTGAATTGAAAAATTAGGGTTTTAGCAAAAATTTCCTCTAAATTTTTGAATCTTGCAAGAAATTAAAACTTGTAAATACAAATTTGAATTTGAAATAGCATAAACACTCAAATTTGAAAACATAAATCAGAATTAGAGAAGATTGGAGTTCACGTCGGGTTCACCAAAAATGTGTAGGGGAAAAAAGTGACACTAAGCAAACATGCCCTAATCTCACTTTCAATCACACACTTGTGGAATACGAAAGAGCCTAGAGGTATCACACAATTGGCTACTTCTTTTTTCGGAAGAGAGAGCCATGGGCTACCTATTAGGATTTCTATTCCTTTGTTGCAAATGATAGATAAAATGATACAAGTTCAACTACTAGCCCTAGAGTGCAAGTATGAACTAATAACAAGATTGCAAAATTAAGATTAAACAATGGAAAGTTGTAAACACAAGGACAAGACAAGAATGCAGATGCGTACCTGGGGTTAAAATTTGAGTAAAAATGTTCAGGACGGGGGCGCAGGCGCCACTGTCTTGATTCTGCTCCTGAAACTGCAGTTTTGCAACCTAAAAAGCTGTTGGAAAATGCTGAAACTTGCTGTCTGACAGAGGGACCAGGGTGCCCAGCGCCACTGTCCCAGGGACCAGGGCACCCAGTGCCCCTATCCTGGTAGGACCAGGGTGCCCCACGCCCCTGTCCTGGTCTTTTGCCTTGAATTTCGGTGTGTAGCTCAATTTCCGTCTGCTTCCGTCGGATTTGCAATTTGCGGCGTCGTCCGAATCCTGAAATCTGCACTTATATCTGAAAGGGTATGGTGGGCGTCTATATAGGGTTTTGCCTTAGTCAAACCCCCACTTCGGTGATTTCCACCTCCACGAATAGCCAGGTTGTATTGTAACAGTAATGTGTGTGCAGACCTTGTGTGTGTGCAAGATCCTAAAATGCAAGTAAGCAAACTAGAGCAACCTAGAAAGTAAACCCTAATTGCTTGTAAATGATAATGTAAATGCTCCAAACCAAGATGCAAAGTGATCTAAAGCATGAATACAAATGATATAATGAGGCTTATGAAAAGACATGAAAACAACATGAAATCATACCCAACCCCAAGGGAGGGGTACAAGCCAATCTTCAGTCGGTGATCCCTTATTGCTCTTCCATGTCTTCAAAGCCCTAAATGGATGAATGAAATTGATGAATGCTTGATGGATGGATGTTGAATGTTGTTGAAGTCTTCAAATATCTGCTCTTTCACTGCATAAAAGGTCCTTGAAACCAAAATTTTGGATCCTTTCCAATGAAGAAAGAGAGCTCTTATATATGAAACCCTAGGTCTTAATTTCACTTTAGGCCGACTTAGAGATTGAATCTCCCACCAATTTCTTGGGGTTAAGCTTTATTTTATGATTGGATTGCACTCCTAAAATTTCAGGAAAAATGTCTAGGACCGTGTGCACTCCGGGTGCCATGGTCCTCTCCGGGCGCCATGGTCCTGACAACTTTTCACCAAATTTTCAGGGCCGTCAGATATGATGATTTTAGAGAGAATCCCGAAGTTACAGCTGATTTCAAGATGTTTTGACCCCTGAAATCAAGCCTCCAAGTTCAAAATAGGACCTAATTAGGGTTTTTGATTAAATGATGTATTAGAGGAATAAAATGAAAGGGGCACACTTTAATGAAAAGGGCCCAACTTTATGATATGGGAGATGATAAAATAGGACCTTAGACCTAATTACTTTAATTAATTAAGTGCTAAAGGGGAAATGCAATGCAAAATGCAAGATGCGCCAAGGCGGGTGCTAAACTAGGTGTGAAATTGTACCACCCTAGCAAGTGCATACAATTTATGACACTACAATTCATCCTTGGTCACATCCATCATGTCTGTTCCATGTGGAATTCTGAACACCTCTGCAATAGCATCCTCAGCAAGGTAGGCAATGGAAATGCTATTAGGAGTCTTGATCATTCATGTGAACGAATCATAACACTGTGCACACTCCAAGATAATCTCACTGCACAGTATGGACTGTGGAAATCCAGCGGCATACCACTCCTCATAATATTCACACATAGTGGGAACGAACTTGATCTTTGACTCCGAACATCCGCTGTTACATTTGGTCGAATTTTAGGAAATGCATGTTTGTATCTATGATCTCTTTCCATCTAGATGAAATCTTAAGCTCTGGATAGAATCTAGTCTCCAGCATCTTCAATAGTTCTTTCCTTTCCTTAAATCCAAACTTGGACATCGTACCTGTACGAAGCTTGAAGTTAGACTTAGGAAAATAAATAATGCTCTTAATAAATTCCCAACTTTCTAAATATTTTAGCTAATTAGAGCATAAAGTCAAGAGAATAATCCATACACTTGGTAAATTTTAACAATTAGATTCAAAGTGTTACAATGCTCGGGTATGGAAACCCTTTATAAAATTGACTAATACCTCTTTATGCTTAGAAAATATGCAAGCTAAAATGAAAAGGAGTATACTGGATCAACGATGACTAAGGAAAGGGGTGAAAGGTGTGAAAGGTTGTGTTTTCACACAAAGTATGTCTAAGGACACCTTCCGCAGTCAACAATGGAGGTCAACAAATCTGAAGACAACTTGAATATCAGACTTTTAAAACATGTTGTAATCCTTTAAAAATGTGCATAACTTGATAAAAATCAGTTTTGATGATGGAAACAATCATATTCAGAAATGTAAGTGTGGCTAGTAAAAAATAAATTTTTGAGGACAAGTCTAAAAATTAATTACTTCAGACTTACTAGCACCTTGCAAAGTAGTTAAAAATCTCTGAAAATGATGAAAAATAGCTAAGGAATCAACTCCAAGCAAAATTGCCAAAGTGTTTAGGTGGCTAGAAATGAAAATTTCTGAAGACAACTGCCTATAATGGAGTTTTCAGACTTGCAACAGCAATAAAATGGTCTAAAAATGCACTAAAAACTCTATAAAACACCTCCAAATGCAAATCGCCTAAGTTGGAATTGGCTGGGCAATGAAAATTGAAGTCTAAAACTTAATGTGCAGCCAACAATGGAGGTCAAATGTTAAGAAAACCTCAAATCTGAAACAAATCAATGAGCTGGGAATGATGGTAGCCACCAAGCATGAAGAAAATCACCCAAAACAATGGCACAAAGCTCTCCAAAATGCAAATCAAAATTTTCTAGCTATGGTGCCATTCTTAAAATTCTAAAAATGGCTTCAAATGACAATTTGGATCTAAAACAACGCAGGTTGGAACAACAAGAAAAAATGGAGGAAAATATCGGCAAACTTTCCAAACACAAAAAATCGCTACCTTTCACCAAAAATCGCCAAGTTTGGAAAAATCGCCAAACTTAGAAAAATCAAAAAATTTAAAAATGGTCTTCAATGGCAGCAAGGGAATGGATAGCCAAGCTGGAAAAAATGGAGGAGGAAAGAATCCTCAACCCAACACTTTACTTCAGCACTTTGCCAAAATTCACTAATAAGGGAGAAAAATCGCCTTTCATCGAGACACCTGGCAGATTTAATAATAAAATAATGTTGGAAACTCCTCTCTTATATTTGCTTTTACCTCTCACTTTCACCACACAAGCAATGTGGGATAAAACACTTGCTTATATACTTGTTTGGTAAAAACTAACTTGCTTCTAGAAGGTTTAAAATATTAAATGTTTATTGCAAGTTATTTAATTTTTTCTTTTAAAATTTTAAATAATCATTAATCATCATTTAAAAACAATTAAAATGGAGCTTATTTATTAAATATTTCATTTTAAGTCCAAATTGAGCCTCCAAGGGAAAATCGACTTAAGTTGGGATTAAAAAATCCCTTTAAAAATCATTAAAATGTCAAAAATTTCCCCACAAGGGAAAATCGACCTTAGCTTGGATAGAAATCCACGCTCAAATTTCATCAAAATGCACATAAAACACTCCAGGGGAAAATCGATGATAGTCTGGACACAAGATCGACACTCCAGACTCACCTATTTGCAAAAAATACTCTCTGGTGGAAAATCGACCTGAGTCTGGATGAAAATCCAAACTCAAAACTCATTAAAATGCTCTGAGTGGAAAATCGACTTGGGTCTGGACAGAGAGTGCACAAAAATCCGCACTAACTTGTCATAAAACATCCTGGTGGAAAATCAAATCAGGCATGGAATCGTCCTCAACATTGTTTGCACTATAGTCTGCACTCCAGTCCGCACTCCTAGTGGAAAATCAATGGCACTCTAGAAAAATCCTAACACTTAGCCAAATTTTAGCACTTCCAGGGGAAAATTGATCCAGGCATGGATATACAATGGTGAAAAATCATAGCCAGTATGGATTTTAGGGGAAACCCATGTGTAGTGTGGATTTTGAGTGGGGGAAAAGGGTGGGTAGTCTGGAATATGAGGGGAAAAGAACCTCTAGCATGGATTTTGACTTTCTAACCCTTGGAATATGGATTTCCCTTAGGAATTTGGCATTTTAACCACTCAAAATAACTTAGAAACTTCAAAATTAGACTAGACTTGGGCAAACTTTCCAAAAATATGAGCGAAACGCTCGGAAATTATTGGGATAAAGTGTGAAATCAACTTAAATAATACCTTAGGAGCGAGAAAACAACTCCAAAAGGTCTGGGAATACTTTGGCACTTTAAAATCATTGATGCACATGTTTAAAAACACGTTAACGCTCAAAAGGTTAATACTTGGACAAAATTTAGGATCATTAAAATATCAACATTTGCAACTTGATCCTACAACTTAAAAATCCCTAGACGACACTAAGCATGATCAAGACTCGAAGACTCGGGCATGGGAAATGCAAAATTGCCCACTAAGCAGCCAAAACCCTAACCTAACAACTCAAAAAGAAGGAAAAGAGGGGGTCTCCGTTAGCAATGGGGTGATATGTGAAAAGGTTACAATAGGACTTTCACTGGTAAACATGGAAATGTTTTGATTAGATCTGGAGATTGGTGATGAGTCAAGTGTTGAAGTTTGGAACTTGTATTTGTATCATTTATTATGAGTCACTCTCTCAGAAAAGTTACCCACGTAATTTTTGTGGTTGAGAGTTTTTTGTGTAATAAAAGAACAAGCCTTATTTTTGTGTTTTTTTTTTCATTGGCATTCCTCATTCAAGATATTTGATTAATTTGAATAAAGAATCTTAAGAGTATCATTGTTGGATAGGAGGTGAAGTTTTGTAAATTTATATGTTTTTTGTTTTAAGAAAATTATATAAGATTTTACTTAGCATGTTAAGGGAAAACTATACTCTTTGCGATCCTTTACTAAGATATTTGAGAAAAAAAAAAAAATTGTGATGGCTTCATCTCATTGAATTTATTTATACATAATGCATTGTTTTGTCAAATAAAAGTTTGGGGAAGGAATTTGTAGTTCACCTTATTATAGAAGAAACAAATGTATTATTTGCAAAAAAAATATTATGGTGGGAAGTAAGCATGCTTCTTTGACAATGTAAATTTCTCTTTTAACTTTCCTTCTTATGAACAAATCTAATGATAATGCTAGAATTAAGATAACCTATATATAAGTTATAAAACAATGTTGGATACAAGAATGTTTTGATATCATATAATTTAACTAAAGATATTTAGACACTTCTTCGATATTATATAAACCTCTATTACATAATTTATACACAATTTTTTTTTTCTTATCATATCTCATTTAGATAAATAATAATTTATTATTTGAGGTATATCTAAGCAAATGTATACCTACAAAATACATTTAATAGGGGGTTTTATACCTTTACTCAATTGGACTAAGTAGAAACAAAAAGGCACTAATGAAAAAAGTTCAGGGACTGTGCAACTATTAATTCATAGCTTTGAGAGATTGATATTTGTAGAAGCCTTGCTCCATAGAAAATAAAATTGTTCAAAATACACTTTATCCCTCCCAAACTATCACACATCCTAGATCTGCAAACACGATAATAGCATGGTGAGGTATCCGCAAGAGATCTAGAGAACAAAGGAATACAAATATAAATCGATTTCATGGTTACCAATAGTGGGAAGATCAATCGACCCATAGCAGCCCATCCCATCCTCACGCCACTTCCAGTCATGTGTTCCACATCAGGAATAGGTAGCATAGATAGCATAGATGTAGTTTCTAGTATACACATGTTCAAGGTATAATGTCAGTCTTAAATCTATATATTAAGCAACATATTAAATCTAGAGAACTTCAGTCAATTTTGAGTGTTTAACACTTCTATGTGTAGAAGTCAAAACTTAATGTGTGTGATTTAAGTCATTCAATGATTCAAAGAAGAAGAACAAGGGTGGTTAAGGCATGCCTCAGGATAAACAAAATAAAGCACTCTCCAAGCATCTTCTATGCTGGACTGCGACCTCCACCACGAAAAACACAGCCTGCAAACTATTATTTAAATCTATATTTCAAATTGTTTTAGAAGTACAGATTTTGTTAAACTAAAGAGCACAAAAATGATGTCATCAATTGTAATAGAATATTGTCGGAAGTTGTACATGAGTAATAACAAGCAAATAAATTGAATTAACAAATATTGTTATTTAAAGAAATATTAGAATTGTAAATTGAAGTAAACTGTAGCAATTTTTATCAAATGGTAGAATTCGTATTAATAAATAAAATCTTACAAATACACATATCTATAGTAGCTTTTGGTTCTAAGTTCTTACAGAATTCAGAAAATAATTAGTGAAGTCTTCAACACACATGTAATGGAAAATAAACTCAAAATATAAAGCATTTAAAATGCCATCAACATGTTTAAGAAAATGTATTGATATATTTTCTCCTATTTTTAACTATACTTTATTGGTTGCATCCAACCAATTGAAGGCATGCAATAATGATAGGGCTTGCTACTTGGGTTAGGAGGTTCTGTTAAAAGAATGGTTCCACAAAACATACACATGGTCACATAACAAAAACATGATTTAACACAAAACCTTGATTCATCAAGAATATGTTTTGTTATGAGGGAATACACTCCAAATTGAATAATAATAAAGTCATGTCTTCAAAATTAAAATTTTCATTACTGTCATATCA
This sequence comes from Cryptomeria japonica, assembly GCF_030272615.1. NCBI lineage: Eukaryota > Viridiplantae > Streptophyta > Pinopsida > Cupressales > Cupressaceae > Cryptomeria > Cryptomeria japonica. Next base: position 709,922,405 of record NC_081411.1, on the reverse strand, counting down.
CCAAAATAATATAAGCACATTTGAAACTCTTGTCAACATTTTCTTTGTAAAAAATTTCAAATGGAGGATTCTCGCCTCTCATAAATCAACTTCATACCATGATAATATAAATATATATGGTATTTATGCCAAGATTTTTCTTCATGGTAAGAATTAAAGTTTCCCAAAGGAAGCCTCTCTCCAACCTTAAACCCCATACATGGTTTTCTGTCAATTAGATTTCAAAGCTACATGACCATAACTCCAATCCCAACAAATAAAATCTTCACAATAAAGCATATTTACATTCTTCACCAATATTTAAGACAAAGATAAAAACTCTTACCTCGATATCTTTGAAAAAATTTTAAATTTATATTCATCTCTATTCAATATATCTCCAATATCATAGTTTGTACCTTCAAATCCTTACTTCCCCTTTTTTTTTGTAGAATTTCATAACAATTCAAAAAATATGTTTTTCCTAGTCAATTAGAAAAACTATTACAATGAAAATTGTAGGACTCTTCCTCTTTCCAGTAGAAGGTGATTTGGTAACCTCCTTTTTTCAAGTTAGTTTCTCTATTTTCCTTCTATGCAATTTAAGAAGATTCATAATTTCGTAAAAACATAAAATTTATGCATAATCAAGTACCTAACCAAAAGTGTGTCATACTAGGTACATAATAGAACTTAATTCATCTATGAACCTTGGTCTAGGTGTTCCGATAGATTAAAAACATTGATTTTATTGATACATCCAAATACTTCCATTGACCTTGATATCAACTACATACTATAAATATTTAACAATATATAATCAACAAATTTTAATAATAAAAATTTAAATAATATAAACCAAAATAAAATGAACCACTATAATTCTTTATCATGTATGAAAAATTATGTAGACAAGTCAATATTAAATATCCACCTAGTCAATAGCTTACTAATAGAGTCTAATCGTAATGAAGATCTACAATAAAAAAAAATATTGTTAATTCCAATAAATAAATTAGTAAGCATGAAGTAAGGACACCTTACATTAATAGGAAAAGAAATATATCCTTGCAAAATCAAGAAAAGGTGAGATATCATGAAAAACATAAATCTCATAATCACATGAACATAAAATATAAATATGTTTCAATCATAAAAATAAATATATTATATTAGTGTAAATATGTAAAAGATCATTTTCATAATCTTAAATGAATCTTATTATTATTAGAAATAATAGACAATAATAATGTGTGATCAAAATATAAAAACTAATCATATATAACATAAAGAACGATAATTATGAATAAATTAAATTAATATAAAATTATAGAAATAACTTATTAAATTTAAACATAATAATGATAAATTATTTAATAATTACAAATTATAAAAATAGTCACTAAATACATGTAAAAAAACTCAATATAATCATATTATAAAATAAATTCTATAAATATATAATCACAATAATATAAATGTAATTAATCCCATGCTAATTAAATGAAAGATACTGATTAATACATACATAATTTCAATTGTAAAACTTAAACTGCTTACAAGCATTTGAAACACATTATGATACGATCTAGCATTTTTTTTTGTTTTTTTTGTTTTTTTTGTTTTTTTTGTTTTTAAAATGTCTGATAAACTTTTTAACATGTCTGGGGACGCTGGCATGACACACCCTCCAACTCCACATAACGATCTAGCATTCTTACTGATGGTACACAGTATGTTAGGATTATATATGAGACCTTTTGTAAATCATTATTGTCATATTTGTGAAGTGGGTTCCACTTGTACTCAACATTTTAATTAGTCTTTATAACCCATTTAAAGGTGGTATCTTTACAGATAAGCAAACAGGATAATGCACATGGATTGTTTGCATCGATAGACTCTCATGCCGACACATGAAATCAAATGTCAAACTGAAAAATATTCTAAGTACAGGACAAGGAAATAGCAGTTTGATTCCAGATATGGCATCTTCCTCTATGTTATCCTCGGTTGTGAAATGCCTGCATCAAAATGTAGACAGTATGTTTTTAATCTAATCTCATTCTCAATGCCATATTCTTTAGTGTTAAAATCTGAAAACCAAACCTATCATATTTTTTATCATCTTAATATAAATTTTTAAACAATTGATGTAATTCTATGTTTGGTTACACTGCAGAGATTTTTTTAATCAAATTGCTCATGAACTGAAGTCATGACGACACCAAATCTGAAAATGAGCTCGTTTGGTTAAATTTGGTTATTAGTTATTTTTTTTTTAAGCTGATCTAATATTGCACATTCTTTAATTCTGTATATTTTTTCTAGACCTAAATAATAATTTGTTTTATGCCTACATAACCTTGGTCTGTCCACCAGCTGTTCCTTTTTTCAAAAGAGAAATACATAACACTGTCCAGCAAGCAGTTTCAATCCCTTTAAGGCACATAGGTACTCTTTCCCATCTTCTTATTGAATCACATAATAATCACATTTTCCAGCAATAAAACTCAGTCTTTTTGTTGAGTTTGCCGAACCATAGAAATTATATCTGCACTCAAGGAGGAAATTTCTTGTCTCATACATATCAAGGACATTGTACCCTAAAAACATGCTGCAGGTAACATTAGTAGAACAGAATGGAGGTAGAGAAAGAAAAATCAGTCATACACAAAAGTAATTTCTGCTAATTGAGGAAGTAACGCCATGCTGGAGGATAATTAGACAGAAATGAACCGCGTGATTGGGATTAAATGCTCCAACAATATTAAGATATCTATCCACAATATATACATACATACAGAAGAGAAAATCAGGAATTTAATCCTATCTCACAGACCACAATTATAAAATAATTCCATATCATTGATAGTCGGAACCAGAAAATGTTATCCTCTGGCCAGCAGATCTGCACAAAAGGGGTACCAGCCCACTTTCCAGTGCTTTACATCAAAATCTGAGAAAGAAACCTCTACTAACAGTAAATGATGACTAATTTGTTGAGACTTTCCCCTATCGTCCATCTAAAGACTTGGAAGTCGAGGCAAAAGATACATCTATACTTGGATATGAACTACTGCTCATTACACTCATCTCATATGGATCTAAACTGGGAAAAGATGCATCTCCTTCAATTATCTTCAGTATCTGTCTGATGGCTGGTCTCGCCTCTGGCCTAGAATTGCAGCACAGCAGTCCTAATTTGAGGACCTTCTCCATCTCATCTTCAACGTATTCTCCACCGAGATTGGGATCAGCTGCATCCGTGAGCCTACCTTTCGCATACAGCTCTCTCACCCACTCCACCATTACTATCTGGAAAGCATCAAGAGAGGGATCGACAGGCCTCCTCCCGCAGGCAACCTCCAACATTAAGATGCCAAAGCTGAACACATCTACGCTAGGACCGGCCTTTCCTGTGTATACGAGCTCCGGAGCAATATACCCGAGCGTACCAACCACATGGGTAGTTTGTAGGTTTCCTGTATGCTCGTACAGACGAGCAAGCCCAAAGTCCCCCAATTTACCATTAAGTTCAGAATCCAACAAAACATTGCTGGATTTGATATCTCTGTGCACTACCATTTTCTCCCACCCTTCGTGAAGATACAGCAATCCTGTGCCCACGTCCTTCAGAATTCTGTACCTCTGAGCCCATGCCAGCACGCTCTGCGTCTTGTCAAATATCATCTTGTCCAGGCTTCCATTTGGCATGTAGTCATACACTATGAATAATTTTGCTCCCCTCCTGCAATAGCCTCTGATTTGTACAAGATTCCGGTGCTGTAAACGCCCAAGACTTGAAATCTCTGCAATAAATTCCTTCAGAGCTTCGTTGCTTTCTTTAAAGATGGATTTTACAGCAACTTCAAGGCCGTTAGCAGGGAGGACTCCTTTGTACACCCGACCGAAACCTCCACAGCCCAAAATTTGTTCGTCTCGGAAGCCTTTGGTTGCAATATGCAAGTCTTTGTAGCTAAACCTGTGAGGCCAATACTCCATCTCCCATTCTTCTATATCGTCTCTGTACTTGTTTCTCTTCCACCAAAAAACCGCAGCAGCAACCAGAAGTAACAGGACAAGTACCAGAGTTGTAGCAATTTCGGCTATAAATCGAGAATTGGAATGCTTACGCCTAATGAGGGAAGGAAGATGAGACAGATCCAGCTCAGGTGCGGATCCATTTGTGCTGAAGCTCCAAGCGAGGACACAGTGATCTTCAACGACGGTTCCTGTTGCTGCAGAGAAACCAACGTACATTTCTTCTTCAAAAATGTTGGACAGATTCGTAATTTTGATAGATATGAGAGGCTCTTTGGGTCGAATTGAACCGGCTTCTACTATTGTAACATTCAATTGATATTGGGTATGATCATAGTCGATCCAAGCCTGGATATTGCGTCCACTGTTGAGATCTATTGGATGCAACTGCTTGCCAATCTTGTAGCCGGCAGGTTCAGCCTTTACAGACTTGAGGTCGTTCAGATCCACACCGACATGATTGTCGTTGATGTCTAAGTATTCTTCGTTGAGGATTGTGTCGAATTCAACGGCAAACAGATGATTGGAAGGATTCCCGATGCTGGTACTATTGAACAAACCAAGAAACTGGGTTGATGAATGTCCAACCGGAGATTTGCTGGGCGTTATGATAAAAGCCATCCCCTGCCCACTGCGTGAAGGATCGGAAGAAAAGGGAACGATTGCGAACACGAAGGTGGTGCTGAATGATGAGTTGGGATCTGTCATTCGAACAGGCTGATTATATAAAGCCCGGGTGGACATATGTTGAGATTGATTGGTGAGGCAGATGGCACCAGAGCGGATTGAAGGGTTTCCGATCTGATAGAGGGTGGAGGCATTGAATTTGTTGAAGCGGAAACTTGTGTGGGCTTGTGCTGGAAGCCATGCATGAAGTACAAGGATCACTAGGATACTCAGAGACATGGGTTTCATCTCCTAACCACAAGTAAAATTGGCTTTAATTCTTACAAACTTCAACAACACTATAATTTTATGTACACATAATACATAAAACTTCTTCTTGCCACTATTAAGTACCTTTCAGTGTAATAAATGATAAGGTGTTAGAGAGCAGGCACATGAAAGAAATGAGTCACAGGCGGCCTGCAAGGCACAATCACAAGTCAGCGATGAAGCCCACAGCTCGTCTCTCGTATATTAATGAAAATTGACTGAAAACAACATTGGATTAAATTATAGCTTTATATTCCAATGCTGTTCTCATCTTGCACACTGTTTCAGTTGACGGGGTCAGTGGAGAGGGGCCTACGAATTTGTCTTTAGCACCGTCCCCGTTATCACTTCATTTTCTGTCAGAGTTCTGGAAACTACACTCGTTAGTGTCAAGAAATGGAATAATATTTTATAAAGTGAAAAACATCAATACAAAGACAATTTTTTAATTTGAATTAAAAAAATTCTTATTTCTTGTGTAAATGTTAACATCTAATGGGAATCTAGATTGATATTTTTCAATTGTTTTTTACTTGATTTGTTACATTTGATATTGACAGATTAATAATTACAGAGTTAGAAGCAAGATCAATCATAGAAGTTCAAAACTCTTCCAAGGGAAGAACCTTGCCTAAGGCAAGATTGTCAAATTATTCTAGTTTTGATAAATAAAGTTTTGAGAGTTATCTAACTTGCAAGTTTATCAAGGAAGGAGTGATAATTAGAAGTTAAATTGTTCATATTTTTACAACATAAAGAAATCTTAGCCAATCTTATATCTTTTACTTATGTTTTCTGAACATAATGCAAATGGATTTAAAATTTGCATACACCATGTTAGAGACATAGACTTCTCAATATTTTTATTTGTCAAATTTCATAGGCTTTTCAATTTTTTTAATAATGTGAGAAGTTTAACAATTTAAAACTTTATCCCATTTAAGAAAAAATTTATTAATGTAATTTTTAAATTTGAATATTTGAAATGTTATATATGTCTTTTAAATTTAAGAATACTATAAATTAATTAAATATAGACTTTTTAATATATTTGATGTTTATATTTTTAAAAAAAAATTTAAAATATATTGAAATAGATTTTTTAATCAAATTAATAGTATAAATTCATTGTTGATAAAAATGTTCTCACCCAATTTAATATTTAAAGGTCAATTTTGATCAATAAAAATAAAATAAGTATTCAAGAGTTTTTGGTATGGATGAGGTGTAGAATTTCTACTAATTATTTAAATATTGAATTAGATCGTGCATAAATAGAGTTAAAACTATAGTCTAACAGTGAGGTGGGAGCATCTTTGGATGCATATAGTCAAACTTTGGTTTTTAGGTTGTTTTGATGTGTTTTGGTCAAATAAGGTCATTTAAGATCATTTGCAATCCTCTTGATCCATTTTGGGATGTTTAAGTGACAAGATGTCAAAAGATGTAAAAGTTGTCAAAATATTCTCAATGTTGTTAAGCAAAAATGTAAAAGTTGTCAAACTTCTTATGATTGTTAAACAAAAGAGATTAAATGGTGGTTGGACAGTTGTGAATGATGGAATTAAATGTAAAAAGGTTACAAATATGCAGACCAAGGTTGTTGAAGCATTGAGTGAGAAAGAACTTCATTTTAGCACATTTTTACCTTGTATTTTTTGTGTGTGCAGCCTAAGATTCAATTGGTATGGTCCTATATAGATTGGTACAGCCTTAAAACTAGTTGAAGAAGTTGGAGGATTGTCTTACCTTTAATTTTCTTCTGATTTGAAAAGATTTCATTGAGTTTTGTGTGAGATGTTGCAATTTTTTTGTTGATAGGTAGAAACCCTACCTATGGTTAACAATGAGCAAGAAAATGTAATAACATAGCCCTCAACCATTGGAAATTCATGAAAACTGGTGGAGGGGTCTATGATAGCATTTTTCACAATATCCCAAAGTTATAAAGTCTAAGGAGATGGTTTCCACATGTTTTGATTTGACATTTATTTTGAAAATGGTGTGTGACAAATTGTTAGGGCAGCAAATGGTGGGATTTTGCCATGCACCAATTCATGTTTTGGGTTAATTGACAAGAGTTCACCAAATGAGAGTGTTTTATGAGTTCGTGCATACCTATTTCAAGTTGTTTAAGATCAATTTTATGGTGTATGACCCTTAGCACATGAAAGAGAAATCCCTTACACTAGTCAAGTATAGGAATGTGATATCTATGCATGGTTGCATTGTGAAAGACAAGGAACAGAGTTTCCCCCAGATACAAGAACCCTAAGATAGGTTGGCAAACTTGATTTTGATGTCATATGAAAGTGTTCCTCAAAGGTACTCAAGTAGGCCTAATGTTAGATGTCTAGGAAAGAAGGCCTAGGTTTGTCCTTGTTATGTTGGTTGAATAACCAAAGAATACTTAGGTTGAATTTAATGTTAGTCTTCCCCTTGCATCATTTTTTGTATCATGACAAGGAAGATCAATCAGAGATAATAAAAAATACAAAACAAATTGAGTTGAAGACAACCCAAGATGCCTCCAAGGGATAATGTTGAAAGAGAAATGGAAAGAATAGCCAGAGAGATGAGATACTCTCTTGCCCAAGAGTTGGGAGTAATGAGAGAAATCCTTGATACAAGACTTACAATAGTTGATATTAATCATAGAAGAGGAGTAGTCACTAGAGATTTGAGTTATCAAGGAGTGGGTGAAAATAATCCACCACAAGAAGAACCTCAAGAAGAGAGAGATGTTGAAGAGGAAAGGCTAGAAATAATGCTAAAGGTAGTCAAGGGAGAGGATTCCAAGGTGAAGATGGAGCTTCTAGTGTATGTATATAGTTTGAACAATAAAGAAGTTCTTGATTGGGATAGGAGAGTTAGACAAATACTTTGAACTTGAAGATATACTCGAGGAGTAACAAGTGAAGTTTGCTAGAACCAAATTGAAAGGCCATGCCTCCATTTGGTGGGATTATGTGCAAGAAGAAAGGAGGAAGAAGGGAAAACCTAAGATAGCCTCTTAGGACAAGATGGTTGCAAAGTTGAAAGGTAAATTTATTCCTAGTGATTATGCCACTCAGTTGCATAGGCAACTACAAAACTTGAAACAAAAGGAAATGGATGTAAAGACATATACAAAAGAGTTCTACAAATTGAGTATTAGATCAAGCCATAGGAGAATGATGTTGACAAGGTTCCAAGGTATCTTAATGGATTGAAACCTAGTTTACAAGATGAATTGAGTCTTGCGACCCCGAGGACTCTTGAAGCATGCTATCAATTAGTCATGAATACTGAAGAGAAGTTGAAAAGAAGAGACAAACGAGAGGTAGGGGAGGGACTTTTAGAGGAAGAGGAACCTTTGTTGGTAGAGGACATTCCCAAAGGTCTTAAGGAGAGAGTCAATTCTGAATAACAAACATCATATTCAAGGGGTAGTTTTAGAGAAAGAATATCCAATTTTAGGGGCAGATTTGGGTGTAGAGGAGGATCAAGTGGCTTCACTTGGAAATTTTATAAATGTCATAATTTTGTAGGTCATCAAGCATGGAAATGTCCAAAAGAATATTCATCTACTTGTTTTAGAAGTGAAAGGAGAAATCAAGTAGCACAAGGTGGAGACGTTGAAAGTGTAAAATCCTCACCACAAATGGAAGAACTAGAAGTTGGAGAGTCTTTATTGATAAGGAGAACATTGATCAAGGTGCCAATGGATAAGGAGTCACCCCAAATAAATTTACTCTTCAAGACCATCTGCAAATGCCAAGGTAAATGTTGTCAAGTTGTTATAGATTCTGTTAGCACTGATAATTTGGTTGAACTGTGGAAATGGTAGATAAGTTGAAGTTAAAAAGATTACCCCATGCTACACCATATAAGTTCTCATGGTTGAATAAAGGGTAACAATTGTTAGTTAATGAGAAATGTTGGGTAGAGTTTCAAATAGAGAGGTATAAGGACAAAGTGTTGTGTGATGTCATCCCTATGGATGTTTACCATGGGTACCTACAAGAAATTGTGTCCATTTTTTGGCCAAAAAGTGGAAGTTTTTTCCCATTTTTTTCAATTTCATCTTTTTTAACCTAAAGATTTGAGGCACTTAAAGAATGAATCTTTAAAAAATTCAGTAATAGAAAATGTATTGCTCGAAGTCTACTTTCCAAATATGTAATTTATTTTAATACCCAAATCTTAAAAATGAAGTTTGAATAGGCATTACTAAAACCTATAGTTTAAAAGTCACTTTTCAAGACCATACAATGCTCGTGTACGACAAGGATAATTTGACCTAAATGAAATTATTTTTATAAATCCTTTTGGGAAAAGATCTATAACTCACTCACATTTGATGAGAATATTTTTTTGTAATTTTTTTCTGCATATTTTTTTTATTGGGCATAATCATTGTTTTGAAAAATTCTTGTGTACGGCAAGCATAATTTGACCTAAACTTAATATTTTTTGGTTGTTTTTTTTTAAAGCTATATAGAATTGTCTCTAGTTTGATTCCATATAAATTTTTTTTCAAAAAACTTAGAGACAAAAAAGTTATTAAAAAACTAAAAAATTCATGTTATTTCAAATTTATGGACCTCTTTCATTAGTAATTATTTTTAAAATAAAAATATTGATCCATTTTTTTTAAAAATTACATATTTCGAATCTAGACAGTCTCTACTATAATGGGTTTTCATTGTTTAAAAAAATTCTAAAAATTTGGTGTTGAGTTATATTTTTGAAGTCATTATTTTATCTGAAGATTGATTTGGCCTTCAAGTTGCAGGTCAAACCAGGTCCAAGCCAAAGGGTTGGCTCTCCAAGCCATTTCCCAAGCCAAAATCGAAGCTACAACCGAACCGAAGTTTGTAATTTTTAGAAATGGGGTCCTGTTTACGAAACAGGATCCCGTTTCATTTTTTAAAATAATTAAAAGCACATTTAGCAAATGGGATTCCATTTCAAAAACAAAACGGGATCCCGTTTCCCTTTTATATATATATATATATATATTTTAAATAAACTATATATACATTTTTTTTTCTTTTTTTTTAAAATAAAATAAAATATATATACATGAAATATAACATTTAAGTTTAAGTCACATTTTCCTTTGTCTTTTTCCTTTCATATACTTTAAGTTATATTTCATGTATATATTGGCAAGATGTTTGAGAGTGGTTTCAGATCTCTAGGAGTTATAATACAGATTCTAGATTTTAGAAGATCTTATAAATTGTGACGTAATAGGACCTATAATGTCATAATACAACCTATTATGACATAATAGGTCCCATTGTGACATAATAGGTCCTAATGTGTCATAATAGGTCCTATAATGTCATAAGACCCCTTAAGAGGACATGTCATGTCATAATAGGTCCTATTATGTCATAAGACCCCTTAAGAGGACGTATTATGATATTATACCCCTTAGTAGGACCTATTGAAGGGTATTATGTCATAATAGGACCAATGATGACATAATAGGTCATATTATGTCATCATATGTCATATTATGTCATCATATGTCATATTATGTCATAAAATCCCTTAAGAGGACCTATTATGACTTTATACCCCTTAGTAGGACTTGTTAAGGGGTATTATGTCATAACAGGACCTATTGTGACATAATAGGACCTATAATGTCACAATATGACCTATTATGTCATAATACGACCTATTATGTCATAATATGACCTATTATGTCATAATAGGTCTCATTGTGTCATAATAGGTCCTTTTTGTGTCATAATAGGTCCTTTTTGTATCATAATAGGTCCTTTTGTGTCATAATAGGTCCTTTTTGTGTTATAATAGGTCCTATTATGTCATAAGACCCCTTAAGAGGACCTATTATGACATTATACCTCTTACTAGGACCTATTATGACATAAGACCACTTAGTAGGACCTATTATGACATAATAGGATCGATTATCACATAATAGGACCTATTATGTCATATAGGTCCTATAATGTCATAAGACCCCTTAAGAGAACTTGTCGTGTCATAATTGGTCCTATTATGTCATAAGAGCCCTTAAGATGACCTATTATAACATTATGACCCTTAGTAGGACCTGTTAAAGTGTATTATGTCATAAAATGACCAATTATGACTTAATAGGATATATGATGATGTAATAGGTCCTATTATGTCATCGTAGGTCCTACTATGACATCATAGGTCATATTATGTCATAAAACCCCTTAAGAGGACCTATTATGACTTTATACCCCTTACTAGGACATTTTAAGGGGTATTATGTCATAATAGGACCTATTGCGACATAATAGGACCTATTATGTCATAATACGACCTATTATGTCATAATAGGTCCCATTGTGACATAATAGGTCCTATTATGACATAATATGACTTGTTATGTCATAATACGACCTATTATGTCATAAGACCCCTTAAGAGGACCTATTATGACATAAGACCCCTTAGTAGGACCCATTATGACATATGTAGAGAAAGATAAGTTGGTTGGAAGAGAGAGATGGTAGGTTTAGAGAGAGTTGAGGGGCACTATGTCATAAGAAGACCTATTGTGACATAATAGGACCTATAATTTCATAATATGACCTATTATATCATAATAGGTAACATTTTGACATAATAGGTCATATTGTGACATAATAGGTCATATTGTGACATAATACGACCTATTATGTCATAATAGGTCATATTATGTCATAAGTCCCCTTAGGAGGACCTATTATGGCATTATACCTCTTACTAGGACCTATTATGACATAAGACCCCTTAGTAGGACCTATTATGACATAATAGGATCGATTATCACATAATAGGACCTATTATGTCATAATAGATCCTATTATGTCATAAGACCCCTTAAGAGGACCTATTATGACATTATACCACTTATTGGGACCTATTATGACATAAGATGGGCCTTAGTAGGACCTATTATGACATAATAGGACTCATTATCACATAATAGGACCTATTATGTCATAATAGGTCCTATTATGTCATAATAGGTCCTATTATGTCATAAGACCCCTTAAGAAGACCTATTATGACATCATACCCCTTAGTAGGACCTGTTAAAGGGTATTATGTTATAATAGGATTAATAATGACATAATAGGATCTATTATGATGTAATAGGTCCTATTATGACATCATAGGTCATATTATGTCATAAAACCCCTTTAAAAGACCTATTATGACTTTATACCCCTTATTAGGACTTGTTAAGTGGTATTATGTCGTAATATGACCTATTGTAACATAATAGGACCTATAATGTTATTGTAGCTTAGGAAATTAGGAATCATCACAAACAAGTCAATATTAATCATTGTCTAATCACAAAAAGCATAATTGCAATGAATCTATCCTAAAAAACACTCAATAGAGACATGAAATCAAAACATTCAAAACTATAAATTAAGCAAACCAAAGGTACGATTTGAATGCTCCTTCATGCGACTCCATTGTTCTTCTTTCCTCTTCATATGGTTTAATTTTGGATCTCACCTACAAGTGCACACACATAATTGAAAGCAAGATTGACATTGATTATTGATCAAGAGTACTAGAAGCGTAAATTCGATAGTCTGATTATCAATTATTAGTTTTGATTGATGAAGATCATCCAATTTATAGATAAATTGGAGAAATGACAAGATTAGCATGATAGTGATTTGAATGGAAATTCAAATCAAGAATAGCAAAATTATGACATGTGTATGACAAATTGCTATGCAAGGATTTATGACAATTTATGACAAATTCTATGTCAAGAATTTATGACAATTTATGACAAATTTCTATGTCAAGAATTGATTGATTGTCAATTATGACAAATTATGACAAATTTCTATGTCATTCCCATAAAATTAGGAGAGAAATAGGAGGAAATTGAAATTAGGAATTAAGAAATTAGAAAATTTAGAAAATAGGAGGAATTAAGAACTAAGTAAATTAATTAATAATTTGTCATTTATTAATTAATTCACAAAAAGAGGAATAATTAGCCAATTAAATGAACATTTAATTGTGACTCGAAGACTTAGGATAAATAAATAATTTATCCTAAAAGGGAGAAATGACAAACAAGGTTAAATGATTAAATCACGAAACCCTAGAAGATGAATTAGGTCTTGATGAAAGATAATTGACTCGATTCGATCATGATTTTGAATTGATAAATGACCAGTGTTGATAAATGATTTGATTGAGATTGGCTGACAAAAATCAATAACAAATTGACCAAATTGACATGATTGAAAAGGACAAGGATCGATGACGAATCGATCACAATATGACAAGATTGACAAGGACAAAGATCGACCAAAATCATGATTGAAGATTGTTATCAACAAGACCAAATTTGAAAGCGAGATGAATGAAGAATGTAGAAGAATGACTCGATGCTCACAAATGATAAAAACCAAGTGCGTGACATAGAAGAAATGTTAATGTGATGCAAAAGCCTAAAATGAGGCAATGCGCAAATGTTAAAGTATGACTCCGCAAGCGTTGACCATTTTTAGGTGTCTATAGTTATAATATGACCTATTATATCCTAATAGGTCCCATTGTGACATAATAGGTCCTCTTATGACATAATACGACCTATTATGTCATAATACGACCTATTATGTCATAATACGACCTATTATGTCATAATACGACCTATTATGTCATAATACGACCTATTATGTCATAATACGACCTATTATGTCATAAGACCACTTAAGACATTATGACATTATACCTCTTACTGGAACATTATAACTCCTATTATACCTCTTACTAGGACATTATACCTCCTATTACACCTCTTACTAGGACATTATACCTCCTATTATGACATTATACCTCTTACTAGGACATTATACCTCCTATTATGACATTATACCTCTTACTAGGACCTGTTATGACATAAGATCCCTCAGTAGGACCTATTATGACATATGTAGAGAAAGATAAGTTGGTTGGGAGAGATGGTACTTTTAGAGGGAGTTAAGGGGTATTATGTCATAACAGGACCTATTGTGACATAAAAGGACCTATAATGTCATAATACGACCTATAATGTCATAATACGACCTATTATGTCATAATAGGTCACATTGTAACATAATAGGACCTATTGTGACATAATAGGTCATATTGGGACATAACAGGTCCTATTGTGACATAATACGATCTATTATGTCATAATAAGTCCTATTATGTCATAAGACCCCTTAAGAGGACCTATTATGACATAAGACCCCTTAGTAGGATCTATTATGACATAATAGGATCGATTATCACATAATAGGACCTATGATGTCATAAGACCCATCAAGAGGACCTATTATGACATTATACCCCTTAGTAGGACCTGTTAAAGGGTATTATGTCATAATAGGACTAATAGTGACATAATAAGATCTATGATGATGTAATAGGTCCTATTATGTCATCATAGGTCCTATTATGATATCATAGGTCATATTATGTCATAAAACCCCTTAAGAGGACCTATTATGACTGTATACCCCTTACTAGGACTTGTTAAGGGGTATTATGTCATAATAGGACATATAATGTCATAATGCAACCTATTATGTCATAATAGGTCCCATTGTGACATAATAGGTCCTATTATGACATAATATGACCTATAATGTCATAATAGGTCCTATTATGTCATAATACCCCTTAAGAGGAGCTATTAAGACATTATACCTCTTACTAGGACCTATTATGACATAAGACCCCTTAGTAGGACCTATTATGACATATGTAGAGAAAGATAAGTTGGTTGGGAGAGAGAGATGGTACGTTAAGAGAGAGGTGGAGATGTATATATAGAGAAATATAGGTAGGTAGGGGGTAAGGGGAGGTGTATAGAGAGAGCAAAGATAAAGAATAAAGAGTTAAGGACGTGAGAGAGAGGTAGAGACATAGTTTTAGAATTTGGGAGAGAGGGGACAAAGTGAGATAGAAAGGAAAAAAAAACAAAGAGAAATGCGACTTATATATAAATTTTATATTTCATGTATATATAGCTTGTATTTGTTATAAAAAAAAAATTTAAAAATTAAATTTAAAAAAAGGAAACGGGATCCTGTTTTGTTTTTGAAACGGGATCCCATTTCTTAGATCTAGGCTCAAGATCCAGAAGCTAAATAGGATCCCATTTCAAATTTTGGCTTGAGATCCTGACGTGAAACGGGATCCTGTTTTGTTTCTCATGCGCTCCGTGAGATTTGCCATTTTTTTCTAAGTGTAAAACTTCCACACTAAGTGGGCACAACTTTGTGCACTTACCCCCATATTCTACTTGGTAGACCATGGCAATATCATAGAAATGCAAAGCATGATGGTAGGAAGAACATTTATGATATAGAGAAAGATAGAGCCTCCTATACTTTAACACCTTTGAAGGATGAAGAAAAAGATCAAAAATTAGGGTCAAGTGTGACATGATAGTAGGTGAGAAAGAGTTTATAAAAACCATGAAAGAGGAGGAAATGGGATTTGCAATCATGATCAAACCTAGGAATGTTATGATAGCAGAAAAGAAGGATGAGTTTCCTTTAGAAATCCAAAACTTGCTCAAGAAGTAAGCAGATATAGTGGTTAATGAAATCCAAAACTCTTTGCCTCTAATAAGTGACATTAGCCACTACATTGACCTCATACCAGGGGCTAGTTTTCCTAACAAAGTATCCTACAAAGTGACACCACAACAAAATGAAGAAATTAGAAAGCAATTATAGGATTTACTTGACAAAGGGATAATTAGAGAAAGCCTTAGTCTTTGTGTAGTTCCAATTGTCCTAGCACCTAAGAAAGGAGATGAATGGAGGATGTGCACTAATTCTAGGGCAATAAATAAGATTACAAGATCAAATATAGGTTCCCTATTCCAAGGATAGATGATTTGATGGATTGCATAAATGGAGCAAGCTACTTTTCCAGGATAGAACTTAAAAGTGGGTGTCACCAAATTAGGCTTGGACAAGGAGATGAGTGGAAGACAACATTTAAAATAAATGAAGGGCTCTGTGAATGGCTTGTAATGCCTTTTGACCTCTCAAATGCACCTAGCACCTTCATGAGGCTCATGAATGAAGTCCTCAAGCCATTTATTGGTAAGTTTGTAGTTGTTTATCTTGATGACATCTTAGTTTTCAGTTCTAGTAAAGAAGAGCACTTACATCTTTTGGATTTGGTATTAAGAAGGTTAAATAAGGAGGAACTAATGATTAATCTAAAAAAATATGAATTCATAAAGACAAAAGTGCTATATCTTGGGTTTGTGATCACAAAGGGAACATTGAAAAAGGATCCAATCAAAGTTGAAGTAGTCTTGAATTGGCCTTCACCCAAGTCAATTGTTGAGGTACAAAGTTTTTATGGCTTGATAAGTTTTATATAAAATTCATTAAGATATTCATTCATGTATGTGCACCCATAATAGATAACATAAATGGAGATAGGAAAAGAAAGTTTGTTTGGACTAAGGAGGCTAAAAGAAATTCTCAATATTTGAAGAAAAGGGTAGCAAGCTAGCCTATATTGTCTTTACCAGATTTTAACAAGGTCTTTACAATAAAAAATGATGCTAGTAACAATGTTATAGGGGTATTCTTAATTCAAGATAACAAGCTAGTTGCCTTCTTTAGTGAAAAATTGAATGATGCCAAAAGGAAATACTCCTTTTATGACCTAGAAATGTATGCTATGGTTCAGTCATTGAAAAAATGGAGACATTACCTTCTCTTCAAAGAATTTATAGTCTTTATGGATAGCCATGCTCTCCAATTTCTCAATAGTCAAGAGAAACTCATTCATAGGCATTTCAAATGGGTAGAGTACTTGCAAGGTCTTACTTTTACCATCAAACATAAGAAGGGATAGTCTAATAAAGTGGTTGATGCTTTAAGTAGGAGGGAATTAATGGTATAGTAAATTCAATTGCAAAGTGTTGGAGTTAAATCATTAAAGGGTATGGATGCTAATGATGCAGACTTTAAGGAGATATATAAGGATTGTAGATAGCCTCATAGTATTACTAATGAAAAGTGTCTTGATTATTTGATTCAAGATGGTTTATTTTTCAAGGGAGCACAACTGTGTGTGCCTAAATGATAAATGAGAGACAATATCATAAAGGAAAAGCATTGTGGGAGTGTGGCGGGTCATTTTGGCCTTGACAAAACACTGGAGTAGCCGAGAAGACATTATTTTTGGCCTAGGATGCAAACTGATGTAAGAAAGTTTATGGAGAGAGGCACAATATGTCAAAGGGAAAAGGGAAGTAGCACAAATTCAAGCTTATATCAGCCTCTGCCTATTCCAAATAGGCCTTGGGAGTCCATTAGCATGGATTTTGTTGTTTACCAAGAACACAAAGTGGTTTTGACTCGGTTTATGTTGTGGTTGACCAGTTTTCCAAAATGGCTCATTTCATCCCTTGTAAAAGAATCAATGGTGCATCATTTATTGCAAGTATATTCTTCAAAGAAGTGGTGAGAATCCATGGTTTGTCTCCCAATATTTTTTTAGATAGAGATAGTAAGTTCATTAGACATTTTTGGAGGATTTTGTGGAGAAAACTTGGCACCAACCTTAGTTTCAGTTCTACCTACCATACTCAAACTGATGGGTAGATTGAGGTGTTTAATATGAGCTTAGGAAACCTCTTGAGATGTCTATCCAAGGAGTGTTTTACTCAATTGGATCTAGTCTTACCTTGGGTAGAGTTTTCTTATAATGATTCAGTGAATAGAAGTATTGGAAGGACTCCTTTTCAAGTTGTCTATGGTTTATATCCTAGAGGGGTGTTTGAATTAAGAGATATCAATAGAATGGAGAGATAAATTGCTAAAAGAGAGAAATTTGTCATTGCCATGCAGGAGATTCATCAACAAGTCAACAAGCACCTACAAAGTACTACTGACAAATAAAAGAAAAGGGCAGATGTAAAAGAAGATAAGTTGATTTCAAGGTTAGAAATTTTGATTTATCACACCTCCAAAAAAGATATTTCCTGGCAAGGGTCAATACTCCAAGTTGTAGGTAAAAAAGTTAGGGCCTTGCAAGGTGGTGAATAAGCTTGTCACAAATGCATATGAGATTTAGTTACCCTAAGGCATTGGCATCTCCCCTATCCTTAATGTTTTTAATTTGTACCCTACAAAGGGGACATTGTTGTAGATGTTGGAGCAGGTTCACAATCACCCCCAGATGCTGAATGGATCCAAGATATCCCACCTAGCAGACCTATGTAGCTAGAATGTATCATTGATAATAAGGAGCTCAAAAAGATAAGCAACAAGGTATATCTCCAGTATTTGGTCAAGTGGAGAGGTCTTCCCATGGAGGATGCTACATGGATGACTGAAGATGACATTCTTAGACATGGTTGTATTTTTGTAGACATTCAGTCAAGTGGAACTTAAGTTCTTTCTCCCCCTTGGGTGTATGATGTAGGAGAATCTTTGGATGCATATGGTCATGCTTTGGTTTTTAGCTTGTTTTGATGTGTTTGGGTCAAATACTTGGTCATTTAAGACCTGTTGGGATCCTTTTGATCCATTTTGGGATGTTTAAGTGACAAGTTGTCAAAAGATGTAAGCGTTGTCAAAAAATTATCAATGTTGTTAAGCAAAAATGTAAAAGTTGTCAAAGTTCTTATGATTGTTAGCAAATGGGACTAGGTGGCAGTTGGACAGTTAGGAATGCTAGAACTGAATGTAAAAAGGTTGCAAACACATAGACCAAGGTTGTTGAAGGGTTGTTGAAGCATTGAATGATAAAGAACTTCATTTTAGCAAGGTTTTACCTTGTATTTTCTATTTGTGCAGTCAATGATTCAATTGGTATAGCCCTGTACAGATTAGTACAGCCTGAAAACTAGTTGGAGAAGTTGGATGATTGTATTACCTTTATTTTATTTTTATTTTTTAATATTTCATTGAGTTTTGTGCGAGATTTTGCAATTTTTGTGTTGACAGGTAAAAACCCTACCTAGGGTTAATAGTGAGTGAGTAAATGCAATAACTTAGCCTTGCACCATTGGAAATTCAAGAAAATTGGTGGAGGGGTCTATGATAGCATGTTTTATGATATCCCAGAGTTATAGAATCTAAGGAGATGGTTTTCACTTGTTTTAATTTGATAGTCATTCTGAAAACAGTGTGTGACAGACTGCTAGGGTAGCAAATGGTGAGATTTAGCCACACCAACTCATGTTTTGGGTTAATTGACAAGGGTTCACCAAATGAGAGTGTGTTTTGAGGTCTCATAGACCTGTTTCAATCTATTTTCAATCAATTTTATGGGGTATGACCCTTAGCCCATAAAAGAGTAGGCCCTTACACTAGTCAAGTATAAGAATGTCATATATATGCATGGTTGTATTGTGAGAGACAAGGAATGGAGTTGCCCCTGGATACAAGAACCCCAATATTATTTGAAAATTTTGATTTGGATGTCATATGAAAGTGTGCCTCAAAGGTACTCACGTAGACCTAATGTTAGAGGTCTAGCAAAGAAGGCCTAGGTTTGTCCTTGTTGTGTTGGTTAAATACCCAAAGAATACTTAGGTTGAATTTGGTGTTATTCTTTCCTCTGCATCAAACATGATATTATTTAGAATGCACACTTTAAAATAGGGACCTCCCAAAAATCCAATGGACATGAATCTTATTAAAATCAATTAGTTTGTCTTTATTTTTGTTTGTTCAAGGGTAACTTTGAGGGAGACAATTGCATTCCTCTTTTTAACATAGAATTTATGCTTTCTCCAACCCAGTAGAATTTATTGTTTCCTTCAAAAAAAATTATCTTATACTTTTCTTCACATACATGTGATTCCTTTTATTAATATTGAGTTTAAGAAAACTTGATTTTGATGAAACAACAATAATATTTGGATCTTCCTTTCAAGGGAATATATTAATTCATGATTGGCCTTAGTTGATCAATAGCTTTAGATTCATTTAATAGACTAATAGGTAATGAATCCTATCATGATTCATTATGTAATTCCTAAGTTTAATTAAACTCAAAATTCATGGAATGGATAGAAACCAATCCTAAGAATAGTTCAACAAAGTAAAACGTGATAATGGGATATCTAAAACATATCAAGGTAAAATAAATAATAAACACTTAGTCTTGAATTCATTAAATGTTGCAGGTAAGAGAAAGGTCATAAATACTTGAAAAATATATAAAAATATTGGTATGAATTTAAAATATTAAGGGATTAAGAGTTTACTAACTAATCGATTTTAGATATTTATTGTCAAATCTAAACAAAAATACTAATATCTTAGTTAAACCAATTGTATGACATTGCCACAATAGTGTGTCCCATTTTGGGGACATCTTGAGATTTTCTTGAAATCACATATTTTTTAAATTATAATTATTTAAGAATTAAGAGGTTCTAGTTAAATAATTTTAGTTGAAGATTGCTAGGTCAAAACCCTTTTGATAGAACCCCTCTAGTCTTAAATCACATTGATGATTAGAAAGATGAATTATTTATGCTCATCGATGAATAGAGTACATGCTTATAAAGGAAAGATCTTGTTCCACAAAGAGAAATTTAGTTGCAATAACTATATAAATGTCGTTGTATCCAAATATGTAACCATATGCAATCAGCTAGTAATGTAATATTAAAAGTTTGTGCTAACATTCTTCCCTTATTACATTGTTTCTATAAATGTACCATTGAAACTTCAAGTTTCACCTCACTGAGGGAACCCCCTTGAGGCTTACACAACAAAATTTACTCAATGAGCATAAAATAAGGCCTATGATCTTCTCTTTCTAAGCTAATTACAAGTCAACATCAAGCATCTTCATGATCATTTCGACACAAAAAAGGCCTATAAAGGTATACGCATTTCATTTTTAGTTATAGCCTCTACTACCTACCAACATGCTTTCATTTTTTAGGTTAATTCCTAAACCAGGGTTTAACTTACGCAAACCCCTATCTCCCCAACAATTTCCTCTCTTTTATGTGTGCGAGAATAAGTGACAAAGCTATGAAAAGAGGAGTAGAATCACCAAACAAAGATCTGTAGTCTATAATTCATCAAAGATAAAATTGACAAGAGTAGGGTACCCTGGGTAACTGAGTTCTAGGAGTGGGGCACCCTAGGTGACTGAGTCCCTATACATTTGCTTGAAATTTGGACTACAGATTAGTTATAGTCTGTACTTCTACATGCTTATTCAGAATTGGGTTTTGAGTCTATTTTCTTTCGATACATGCAAAAAAATATCATTTTAGCTTAGTTGCTCCTAATTTGTCCATTCTTCCTTATAATTTGCATAGTCACTTTCAACTCAACAACAAAGGACCATTGCATCCATTTTGTGCTTGAATCATCTTGAGCCTAGTGGATTATTCTCCTTCTGAATGCAAGAATGGAATAGGCCTAAGATTCTCAGTTTGCATGCAAAAACTAGTGAACCCTATTCCCCATATTATGTTGGCATATGCACACTCCAATGAGACATTGTAGGTGATTGAAGGTTTTGTCATTGATGGCAACCTTACAATCCTATGACACCGGCAAGGTATTCCACTGGCACTAGCAAGATCAAACTCTACACCAGCACATAGACTACCGGCACCGACAGTAAAAGGAAGCATACCGGCACAGAGGCCGACAGGATTTTTGTTGTAATTTATTTTGTTTATTATTGTAAAATCATTGTAAGCCAACTTTGCAACATTGTAAAATGACTCATAAATATAAGAGATCATTGTAGGACATTTGATGAGAGATGGTAGAAGATAATTAGGTGAAATAAGGTAGACCTATTATGCGAATTATAGGTTAAGGGTTTATGTAAAAAGCAGAGTAGAAATCGGTACTAGATCTGGCATTATAGATGCTATTCTAAAGCAGTACAAGACACTGGATTTATATAATCCATTTTGTAAGTCAGTGAGACCTACCTTTTTGTAATTGAGCAGTGAGCTCTAGGCACTTGGCCTTCCTGCATGTGCAGGCCCCTCTTGTAGTAGTAATATTCTCTTATTGGCCAGTAAGTGAATATTGTGGGTCACAAATCCCACCGAGGTTTTTCCCACACCAGGTTTCCTCGTTAAATCTTTGTGTTATGGTGTGTTTTTCATATGGTTGTTTCTATCTCTGTTTATTGCATTATTTCTTGCTTATCGGTACACTGTTTTAATATACTCTACATGTTTTAAGTTAAGAAATTCTACATACCGGTTAGATACTAATTCACCCCACCCTCTCAGTATCTGTGGGAATCCTAACAATTGGTATCAGAGCCTGGTCCTCTATTTTCAGAAGCCTAACAGCTTGAGGAAGATCTTGACATTGGTAAAGATGGAAAACTTGATGAAGCAACTTGAAGCAGCTCTCTCAGACTATGATACAGAAAAATTGAAAAACATCAAACTTGAAGATGATCTAAAGGTAGCTCAGGATATTATTCAAGCACTTCAATAAAATCTTACTATTGCAAGAAACAAGAGAAGAGAACTTTGTGAAAATATGCAACTTGAGAATGATGAAAAGGAAACTCTTAATGATATGATAAACAAGCTGAAGCAAGAAAACATGACAACAAAGAATGAGATGCAGGATATGACTATGAGATTTTGTAAGGAAATTGAAGATAGAAAGAAGAATGAAGAAGACTTGACTAGAAGATTAAGTGATGCAGCAAATGAGAACACCAGACTTAGCTATGAAAATGATTTGTTGAAGACAGATCTGATGCATGCACAGAATGACTCAAATGAACTCATGAGACAGAAAGAATTCTTGGAAAGAGAATTAGATACTACAAATCAGCACAAAGACAAATTCAAGAAAAGCTCAGAAGAACTTGGTGACTTATTGAAAAATCAGAAACCTAATGGTGACATTAATGGGCTTGGCTTTGAAGTTGGTAAAAGCTCTAGTACTACAAACACTCAAGATCACAACAAATTGGTAAGGCAACCTAATGCTTACAAATTCAATGGAAAATGCTTTAACTGTAATAAGTATGGTCATAGAGAAAGTCAATGTAGATCTAGAAATTATCAAAACATCAACACACCCACCGGTCAATGTTCAAAATGCAACAAAGTTGGTCATAACTCTGAAAATTGCAGAATGAATGTAAGATGTTATGTTTGTGGAAGATTTGGACACTTATCAAATCAATGCAAAATACAAACCGGCATAGGTTATGGAAAGGCTATTAGAAAAATAATGTGACTTGTTATGCTTGTAACAAGATTGGGCATATTGCAAAATTCTACAGAAGTAAGGGATCATCGACAGATAACAAAAGTTCTAGTTTGAAAGGAAAAGAAAAAGTTGAAGAGGTTAAGAAAGAATTCTCAAAGCAATGGATTAGGAAGTCAGACCTAAGTAATGCTGGGAATACTCCTCCACCGGTAGAACCAATCAACACTCCACCAACAGGCTAGAGTAGTGCTCCACTGGCAGGACAGAGTAGTGCTCCACCGGCAGGAAGCTCTTCATCAAATTGAAGAAAATTTCCTTTGAGGGTTTGGCAATCAAATGAGACATATGCTATTATTCCCTCGGTTAATGGTGAGAAGTTGAAAATTACTTCTATACCGGCAGACAATGTTAAGTGATTACTTAACTGACATACATTAAATGTGGTAGGTGACAAATATACATTATAAATTTGTGATTTTGGCTTCATTTCACTTCACCGAGCATTCAAACATTCGAAGAGCGCAAAATTTCTAGAGCTAAGGCATTTCGAGCAAAGAGGCAAAGCATTTCAACAATCAATCCTTCCAAAGGCAGAAAAAGGTATTTATAATCATGGCATCCTCCTCTGCACCTGAATTCGTAGCAAACCTTATTGTAGTTGAGGTAATCAAATGCCCTAGGCCCATATTTCAGCTAGTTCCCGAGATAGCTAAAAAGGATGACAATGTTGGTGCATTTTCCCAAATTCCAAAAGGAGTTGTTTATGCAAAAGACCCTAGAATGTACATCCATTGCCATATAGAGGAATTAGGAGATGAAGAAATCAAAAACATGTATAAGACTGTTATATGTGATAATTCCGAAAATGTGAAACCTGAACATAAAATTGTTGAAACCCTGTGATTCACTTAAATCCTCTGCATTCTAGAATTTCCCAAGGAAGTGATTAGGATAGTATTGAGTAGAGTACATGGTGAATTCTTTTGGCTAGATTCGGTCCATAAAATTACCAAGGAAGCTATGAAAGTTGTAACAGGGTTACCTTCCATCGGTAACAGACCAGACAAGACAAAGAAGGTCTCAAATGACCTAGTAACAAACCTAACTGGTGCAACATCTGACAAAAGGTCCTTGAGAGTTAATGATGTAACCAACATAAATGTGAGATTCATTAGCATGATTTTAGGGTACAAAGCAACTCATGCAAACAGACTTAACTCAGTTTCCAGTTTATGCATAAAGAGTGCTTATGACATGGTTAAGGACAATGTGAAAATTGATGTATGTGAATGGTTAAAAGATGAGTTGATTGATAATTTAGGTAAAATCAAGAAGGATGAGAAAGGGACTTTTAGATTTGGTATTCTACTTGTATGCTTAATACTACACATAACCAAACAGGTGCCCGGTATAGGCAACAAGAACCTTGGATTTGATATACTGGTAGGGAAACAGTTATTAGACCTATTCAACAACATGGATGAAAACAAGGAAAAGAACATTAATGAGTACTTTCAAGCACTAAAGGCCAGAATGAACAAAAGAATCAGACTGTCACAAAAAATTGTTAACAAGTACAAGGATGATATATGTTTTGTGATTAAAAAGGATGAGATCTGGATGGAAGCAGTTATCCCAAGAACAATTTGGCTTACTGAGATGGGTTATGAGACCGATGATCACATCATTGAGACTTATGCAAAAGCCCTTCTTGAATTACCTAGGGAACCCAAGGAAGAAGTATTTGGTAGTGCTCAGACCATTGAAAGCCAAATTCAATCTAAGAAAAGAGTGAAAAAGGTTGAAGCAACTCTGAGAAGAGGCTCTAGGTAGGCTAAGGCTATCAAAGAAGATGTACTCAAGAAAACTGACATCACTGAGGATGAGTTAGTATCATTATAGCCAGAAACTCACCTATCACTGGTAGCAACTTCTTCAGAGAATGACATGCCAGCAACATTCAAAAGAGTTGTAAGGAAAAGGGATCCTTCACCGGCATCCACACCCTCACCTAGAAGAACTAGATGAAAACAATAGGCAGTGAGGTCTCCAGACAAGAAAACAACACCAAAGAAAAAGCTAACACCAAAGAAGAAGAGGACTAAACAAAATATTGACCCTCTTGACAAATTGCTGAATGAAATCACAGATGAAGGAAAACTCAAGAACATAGAGAAACTATATGATACACTGTCAGCAGAAGAGAAAGAGCAAGTTGAAAACAATGTCATTTTACACCTAGATATCTATAAGAAGTTCTTAATGGAAGTGGTAGATGAATTACCAGATGAATTGTTCAAGAGACTAGAAGCAAGAAGACAAGTTGTTGTAGAGCTTGATAAGAAAAATAAAGTTGAAAAATTACTTGTCGTTTACCTAGTAAACTCTCCAAAGAAGATAGATGACCTAATTGCAGAAGCCAACCGGTTAGTATTCTCTACTGCACACTGGCATATTGGACTAATGATTGGAAGAGTAAATGAGATAACAAAGGAAACAGAAAATGCATGGGATATATTCCTTGTTGAAAAAGAAAAACAGGAAGAATATAGAAACACTAAACCAATAAAAGTATATCAGAAGGACAAGGACAAAGGAAAAGGAAAGGTTGGTGGACCTCCTAACATCAAAGTAAAAGATAACTTACCCCCACCACCTTTGATTACTCCACCAGTAACAACCACTGAAGATCAACCGGCAGATGAGAGTATGGATATAAAGGATACAAATCCTAATCTTGAAGTTTTATACACAATTGATGTTGATACTCACAAGGTCAACATTATGATAGACAAGGATACAATCGGTAAGACAGATATGGCTAGTGAGCCACTGGAAACTAACAACATTGATAATATAGAAGGAAAAGTTGAAGATGATAGTACAGGGCAACAGGTAGAGACTCAGACAAAGACACCAATAGTTCAATAGACAGAGAGACAAGCAGAGCAACAGGCTTCGAAACAAGAACAGGTTCATATGGAAACAGTGTCACCGGCAACAGGAGAGGAACAAAAACCCTTGCATAAGGAAATAGAAACACAGACTGACCTACCAGAGGTCACTACAAGCTTGGTTACTTCCTCCACCAATGGAATTCAGAATATTGGTTCCTCCTCAGCAGGTTACAAGTCAACAAATGTAACTGAAGTTCTTTTGGACTCCATTAAAAGGATACTTGATTGTAGTTCACAAGCTTATAAAGCTATAGATGACACAATCCCAATTTTGAAGATGATAGCTCCAAATTGCAATATAGATAATAAGGATTCTTTAAGCCAACTTGACACTTTGTCTAAGTACATCACTGAGAACACAATGAGAGTTGAGCAAATAAAGGAAGAGGCATTCAAAGACAAGTTGGAAATTGAAAAGCAAAAATTCTTTAAGGATCAAATAAAGAAGTGTACAAGGGAATTTGACACACTTCTACCGGAACTATGCAATTCATTGAAGGAATTTAAAACTCTATATAGAGACATTTGCAAGACAAACTTTCTAACGGTTGACATAGATAAGAAAATGAGCAAGGTACAGGATGAAATCAATAAACTTGCTGACAATTTTGTTAACTCACCTGATACATTATCAATTTTTGAACAAAAGATAACAAGTTTTGAGGAAGAATTACTTAAGTTAGGAAGAGAAAAGGAGAGAATAATAAATAAGGCCAAGAATCTGAGACTGAGACTAAGTCCAAAACTGGGCTATCTAGCATCCTTGAGGAAGGAAATATCTGAGGCATTAGTACAAGGACAGAAAACATCGACAGAGCATATGTAGCACCTCACTAGTACAGTTCAAAGAACAGAGGCAACAATAAAAGACAGTAAGCAGTTTATGGAAAGCATACATTTGGTTTTGGCGGATCTTTTTCAAATTGTAACCACCCAACCACAAGGTTGAGACAGAAAACTACAACTCTATTGACACCTTGACAACCTTTGTCATTGATACCAAAGGGGGAGTAGTAGTATGAGAAAATAATCAGCAAAAGACTTATCTGCTTAGGGGGAGCTCATATATTTTTGGTACACATTTTTGGATACACTTTTGAAATTTTCTCATGAGTGTTGCCATCAATGCCAAAGGGGGTGATTGTTGGCATATGCACACTCCAATGAGACATTGTAGGTGATTGAAGGTTTTGTCATTGATGAAAACCTTACAATCCTATGACACCGGCAAGGCATTCCACCGGCACTAGCAAGATCAGACTCTACACCGGCACACAAACTACTGGCACCGGCAATAAAAGGAAGCATACCGGCATAGAGGCCGACAGGATTTTTGTTGTGATTTATTTTGTTTATTATTGTAAAATCATTGTAAGCCGACTTGACAACATTGTAAAATGACTCATATATATAAGAGATCATTGTAGGACATTTGATGAGAGATGGTAGAAGATAATTAGGCGAAATAAGACAGACCTATTATGTGAATTATAGGTTAAGGGTTTATGTAAGAAGCAGAGCAGAAACCGGTACTGGATCTGGCATTATAGATGCTATTCTGAAGTAGTACAAGACACTGGATTTATATAATCCATTTTGTAAGTCAATGAGACCTCCCTTTTTGTAATTGGGCAGTGAGCTCTAGGCACTTGGCCTTCCTGCATGTGCAGGCCCCTCTTGTAGCAGTAATATTCTCTTATTGGCCAATAAGTGAATATTGTGGGTCACAAATCCCACCGAGGTTTTTCCCACACCGGGTTTCCTCGTTAAATCTTTGTGTTATGGTGTGTTTTTCATGTGGTTGTTTCTATCTCTATTTATTGCATTATTTCTTGCTTACCGGTACACTATTTTAATATGCTCTACATGTTTTAAGTTAAGAAATTCTACATACCGGTTAGATACTGATTCACCCCCCCCCCCCCTCTCAGTATCTATGGGAATCCTAACATATTACACTATGAAATTGATGCTTCCAATAAAAATAGTTCCTTTATGCCATGAGCTATAGAATTTGGTGGGCAAAGAGCTATTATAGCCTTTCATAGCATTGAAAAAGGGAACCATTCCTTCCCTATGGAGTACATTTCATAGGTCCTAATTTTTCATTAGGTCCTCATATTTCCTTGGTTATGACATCTTCAAAGCCTCTCCCATTTTACCCTTCTTCACTTTGAAAGACTTCACAAATTTTAAAAATTGAAAATAGTATTGCACAAAATGAGAGAAAATAGTGGTTTTGTCTTCATAATCAGCAATTATGAACCCACACCTCAAGTAATGGAAATCCATAATATCAGTACCATCATTCACATTACCACATGTGAAGTCACACATTAATAAATTAACTTCTTTCATATCACGTTGAATTGAACCATGTTATCTTTCCAACAAATCGAGAGGAAATATATGGCAATTATGAAAATACCATCACAAGCATTTCTATGATGGTTTGTACCTGCCAGTCTATCATCCTCACTCATGTCAAAAAAGCCTAGCAATAACTTGGCAAGCCACCTCACCTAGTAAGGCCACATCATCAACAATGTCCTCTTCAACATTTTAAATTTCAGAATTTTGGTAGTTGTGGGCCCTTTCATTAGAGATGATCTCTTTTAATTTTTGGTACATCCCAATTTTTCCTGAAATCATACATTTTTTAAAATATATAATGATTTAATCTTTAAGAGGTCCCATTTCAAGTAATTAGTTGAAGAGATTTAGATCAAAGGCTCTTAGGTCAAAATTTCTTGAATAGAACCTATCTACTTCTAAATCATATTTGCAATGGAGTCTCCTTTGCATCTATCAAATGCTGATAAAAACCCAATTTTACATTAGCTCTTGGGGGGTCAAATGAATTTATTTAGAAGTTTTATTATTTTAAGTATTTAGTCCTTATTATAAGCTTTCCAAATAGTATAATTTTTAATATATTTAATTTCATTAATATATTTTTATTTTATTTCTTATGAATGTAGGTTTTTCACCAAACATGAATTTCTTTGTTCAATGCATTGGGAAAAATAGTAAACCAATTCAAAAAAATCCTAAAAAATATCTATGCCATAGGTATTGATGTCTTCTTTCAAAAAACAAAAATTAAATTAAATTTTGATATATATAGAGCAAGTTATGTGTTCAAACGTACACCTATATCTAAATTATAATTAGTCGGACTTCAAAACTAAATAAAAAGAAAAATATTCAACATATCACTATCAAACCAACTACATGCCCTGGGTATTGATGTTACAAACCAAAATTCAAAAGAATTAAGCTTTTACCATTTATAGAAAAAAAATTATGTGTTTCAAGATGCACATCACTCTTAAAAAATGTTGTTTGCTATAAAAAAACTAATTTTCGAGGGAAATGGAAAAATCAATAAAAAATTTGAAAAAAATATATTTAGAATAATCACTAGTTTACATCATCTTCAAATTCTTAATGGTTTAAAAGTTATAGGTGTTGGAAAGTGAAGTTTTTTTCCAAAATGTTCAACTAAATGACAAAGTTGGTCAAAAAGTATTGCAAGTTCACCCCAATCAACATTCCTTAGACCATAATTTACCATTTCATCTACTGCACGGTATCTTTCTCTATAAACATGAAAAACTTTGGATTGAAGGAAACTTTGAAGTATCTCCTTTTTAAATTCATCATACTCCTAATCTCCTAAGGACATTCATTTTTTTTATTAAGGATGTTCACTATTAGCTTAAAATCTCCTTCTAGAATTTTTTTTTGGATTTTTAGCTCCTTTAGCCTTTTCAGCCCTTGGCAAGCAAAAAAGGCCTTAGCTCTATCATTAAAACCAATCCTAAGAATTTTTTCATATCCTTCTATCAAGTTCCCCTAGTTGTCCCTTATTACTCCTCCAAACTCAAATATACCATGATTTCCTTTAGCACACTCATTAAAATTGTATTTAGTCTATTCTTCTTTAGGTGATAGGCATTTACTAACATTTCTAAGTAAAATTTTAATCCAATTGATCTTCCTAAGATTCTATTGATTTTCCACATTTACTTAACTCTGAGATCTTGATAGTTCAGCAAGACTTTAGAATAGTCATAAGAAACAACATTAATATATTTTTTTGTTAAATTTTACTTATATAATAGTATAATATTATAATGGTTCGTGTCTGTTTGGCTGATGACCGGATTTTGTAAAACTTTTGGTTTCGGATCCATGTAAAACCCGTTTATCTTTATCAAAAACATACAAATAATAAATTATATGTTAAAATTTATAATTTATTATTTATTTAAATATATATTAGATAAAAAATTTAAAAATATTATCTATTGATGATTTATATTAGAATTTTTATTTTATATTATATTATATAATTAATAGTTAAACTTGATATTAACGATCATTATAAAATTAAACATAAATATAATAAAAATTAAATTAAAAAATTTAAAATCATAATTCATTAAAATTATATGGCATCATTTATTTCATTAAATTTTAAATATGAATGATGTTAATTAAAATATTCAGATACTCATCCAGATATTTCCTATAATGTCAAATAACTAAATTTACATTTTACTAGGTAATCAAAATCGAATGGCTGCAGGCTTTGGCAAAATAAATTTCTCTTTTTGTACACCACAAGATTGTTGTATTAAATAAATCTAATGGGAAAATGACAAGTAGAAAGAGGAGAAAGTGGTTATAATCTACCACTAGTGCAGGCAAGTTGCCACCAATGACTGTCTGGATGGGTTGCTCAGAAATACGTTTGAACTCAATGAGCGAAGGAGGAATAAATTGCACAATCCAACGGTAAGTTTTTTTTCAATTGTCTTGCATACATATGCATTGATCTAAACCATCGATCTGTAGGATCAACTTCCTCTATATCATCAAAGGTTGAGAAATGCAATACCACTTGATTCCAACAATGGCTTCTTCCTCTATATCATTAAAGGTTGAGAATATGCACACTTATTTTCCTCTCTCCTTTTTGCACATTTTATTTTTAAACTAATCTCAATCTAAATGCCATATTCATTACTGTTAAAATCTTAAAAACAAATGTATCATATTATTTATTATTAAGTATTTAATTTAAAATAAATAATTAAATTGTTCATAAGTTGAAGTTCCAACAACATCAAATCTGAAAATGAGTTGATTCAAAGGAAATAATTTATAGTTGGTTATATGAAATATAGCTATTAGTCAATTTTTTAAATATCCGTTTAAAATTGCACACTCTTTATTTCTAATAGACATTTTTCATCTTTATAAACAAATTGTTCAATAATCACCAAGTTACTCTATTAGTGGATTTGTGGGTAGAGTTTTTTGAATCTTTTACTATTATTTTTACTATTCTCTTGTCTTCAAAGGTGTCTTATCAAATTTAATTTGATTAACAAAGTTAATAATATGGGTTAAAAAAAATCTATAGATTTAGAATCTTATATAGACAGCTTTAAAAAAACAAAATCTCAACGTTACCATTTCTTGATATGTAGCTGAAGAATGTTCTACGCTAATTTTGATTTTGTTCCTACAGCAACTGTTGAAAAAATACTTTAATGCATTATTAGAAAATTGTGAAAAAAAAATTTGGAATCCCTTTTTTAAATCCTTGAGGACATTCTTCATTGTTTATGTTGTTACATCTATTGGTTTAGGAAACCAATTATCCAAAAAATTCATGTATCTTGAGATATAAACAAAGAGTTCACTGTGATTGACTATTATTCATAATTCTTGTCAACAAATTGAAATAGAAATTTCTAAAGCTGTTATTGCCTACTTTGATATCAAATGAAGAGAAAACAAAATAGAAAACATAATAAAAGAAATAATATATATTACTTCCTGATATTAATAAAAGAGTTATAGAAAAAATAAAAGAGTTATAGGAAAAATAATAAGAATTTGAACTATGAAAAATAAAACGTTCTCTGTTTTGAATTTTGTATATTTTTCTCACATTTTAATTAAAAAAAAATTCAGTCTACAAACACTCTACTTACACATAAAAAAAACTAAGTTCTTTATAATTTATATAACATATATAGAATACCTGCAAACCATGGATAGACAATGGTATAGCTTTGTCAATACAATATCCTCTGGTCAAAGGATCTTCAAAAAAAGGGATACCCGCCCGCCTTCCACTGCTTTCCTTAAAATCTAAGATTGAATCCTCTACTAAATGATAGACTAATTTTTTGAGATTCTCCACTATCATCCATCTAAAGAATTGAAGACGAGGCAAAAGATAAATCTATACTTGTATATGAACTAATGCTCACTCCACTCATCTCATATGGAATTGAAGTGGGAAAAGACGCTTCCCCTTCAATTATCTGCAATACCTGTCTGATGGTGGATCTCGCCCTTAGCTTAAGATTGCAGCACAACAGTCCTAATTTGAGCAGTTTCTCCATCTCATCTTCAACATATTCACCGTCAAGACTGGGATCTGCTGCATCCGTGAGCCTACCCCCAGCTTGCCATTAAGTTCAGAATCCAACAAAACGTTGCTGGATTTGATATCTATGTGCAGTGACACTGCCACCTTTTCCAACCCTTCGTGAAGATACAACAATCCTGTGGCCACGTCCCTCAGAATTTTGTACCTATGAGCCCAAGTCAAATATCATCTTGTCCAGGCTTCCATTTGGTATGTACTCATACATTATGACAAAATTTGCTCTCCTCCTGTAGTACCCTCTGATTTGCACAAGATTTGGGTGATGTAAACTCCCAAGTGTTATGAATTCCTTCAGGCTTTCGTTGCTTTCTTTAAAGATGGATTTTACAGCAACTTCAAAGCCGTTAGTAGGGAGGACTCCTTTGTACACCCGACCAAAATCTCCAGAGTCCAACAATTGTTCTTCTCGGAAGCCTTTGGTTGCAATATGCAACTCTTTATAGCTAAACCTGTGAGGCCCATACTCCATCTCCCATTCTTCTATATCGTCTCTGTACTTATTTCTCTTCCACCAAAAAACCGTTGCAGCAACTAGAAGCAACAAGACAAGTACCAGAGTTGTACTATTATAAGGGCCATCCTGAGATTGGAGTAAGAAGGAACCATAGCGAATACGAAGGTGGTGGTGAAAGACAAGCTCGTATTTCTGGACATAAAAATGGGGTTGGCTTAAAGAGCACACACTAAGGTTTGACTCCTTAGGTGTCTTTGGGGCCCACTCCCCTATCGTTAGTTGGACTCCGTTTCCGTTCCCGTTCTGTTTGTCGTGCTGCACTCATCTGACTGTTAACAGTCACCATCACTGCAACTGCAATTTCTGCCATCACACTCATTCATAATAAAGTCACCGTTAAGTTTGAATTTAAATTTTGAATCTAGTCTCCCGCCCAAGCCACTAAAAGCGGCAAAGAAGGATTTCTGGCACACAGATATTTCTACTAGGCTCGTTTCTATGAGATGCTTGCTTCCAACTCGCATAGCCTGCCGAAACTGAAAGTTGATTTGCTGTATTTTTTCAAGGTTGCTGCTTTAGATGGAGGCATACAGATACAGATGAACCGAGGTTCAAAAATAATTTGACAAAAGATGGACAGAAGAAGGAGGCAAAGCTGAGATCTTTAGGCGTCTTGAGAGGGAATGATTCTTCATGGTTTTAGACGTTGTGCTTCCCAACGAAACAGATTGCTTGTTCTGAACACGATTTTAAGTATGTATTCCCAGTCTGCAATAAGAAAGGTCAATTTAATCGCTGAGATCAAATGAGAAAGTGCAGATTTAATGTTTCCCTCATGTGTTTGCGTTTTAATAATATTCGGTTTAATGTATAAATCAGACATCCTTACCAAAAATTCACACCCTTTGAAGAATGAAAAACATGGGTTTGAAGCAAAGATTCCATTTGGATTAATTCAATTTTTGGAATTGTTGAGGGCCTCAAATGCCATTGCGCAACTGAAATTTTGAATGGGTTCACATTGATCAACTTGCAACAGCCAGCTATTTCAATCGTCTATCTGTAGCTAGCCTGCTTTGCATGGGTTATATACCATCTTATCTACTCTCTCTCAAGAAATAGTATAGTTCATTGTTTCTCATCAAGTGTTCTTTTTAGTCTGCTACTTTGTTAGTTTGTAATGTGAATAGCTTTCTTTGTGAATAGTAGCAAATATGGCAGGATCAATGATGATCAAAATCTTGACTGTGCTTCTTGTTCTAGCTGTTATATTTGCCCTACAAGTTTCTGCTTGATATAAGCTTAAGACTGATTCAGATAGTAACTATAAAGAAGAAAAATTTAATTTGTTTAAAGTTGTGGACACCTTACAATCTGTTTTAATCCAGATCTTAAGTGCTGCAAACAATAAAGCAAGGCTGCATATGGGATTCTGTCATTTAGACTCGTACGTACAGTAACAATGATATACAGGTCTACGACCCAATTCGTATTCTTTTGCGAATGAAATTGAATGTTGTTTTTATTAAATCTTGATCTTGTTTAATCTGTAGTGAAAAAAGAGCAATAAAAAAGTATTCCATTCCAATGTCCCTGCTATGTTTCACAGCTTAATGATATGGTGTAAGACTAGGTTTTTGCAAATATATTCTAACTATCCTCGTTTCTGCTTGAGAAAATTTTGTTTTTTATACTCAAATAAGTAGATTGATGAAAGTTTGCACATGCAATGCAATGAAGGATGTGAAATACATTTGTATACCCTTTGGCATGTCCTCTTAACCTTTTTATATGGAAAACCCTATGCATAAGAAACTACAACAAAATTAGTTTGATCATATAGGGCTATTAGTATTGCTGTTAAAATCATTAACATTTTGTTGGGTTCAAAATGTTTCATCATAGTTCCAAGAATCATACTTATATACATGTTTTTCTTATTGTTTGTCATATATGTAGAAAAACTCTAATTGTGTATAGCTCTTTAAAATGCACTAGCATAATTCTTTAAACTTTGAGTGATACTAATAATGGGTGATAAGAGGACATTAAGATTGACAATGGGTGCATTCTAGAAAAAGTAAAGGTGTGCATAATTATTTTCCTACAAGGCTTAGTTTAGTTTCTAACTAATGAAAAATTATATTTTATCCCATTCCATCTTTAAATTATGCTAATATCCTTTTTGAAAAGATAAGACCTAGGTTGAATAGGTGTATCCAAGCTTTCCACTTGAGTACTAGCTAGAGACATATTGCATGGATTCATTCATTACATGGGGGATCTCTTTGACTTAATTTCTTATCATTCCAACTTGGAGCAATATAAATATACCATGTGAGAATCATGTACAATGTATAATCTATCACCTACAACACATGGCCTTTCGAATAATGCGCAAAGGGTCCCACCATATATGTCACACATTTCCCACATAGACACCACATTTTCCCATAGTTGGCCATTTACCAATAGGGAGAAATAGAAAAATGTAATTTATCCATATACACCAAAAATGCCTTAGTTACCTACACTAATAAGCTTAGACAAATGAAGAGAAGCCATATTAGGCATGCATAGACATATCCAAGCTTTCCACTTCAGTACTAGCTAGTGACATGTTGCATGAATTCTTTCATTGCACGTGAGAGGTCTCTTTGAATGAATTTCCAATTAGTCCAACTTGGAGAAAAATAAATATCTCATATGAGAACCATGCACAATGTATAATCTATCACCTATAACACATGACCCATTGGAGAATGCTCAAAGGGTCCTACATATATGCCACACCTTTACCAACAAACACCACATTTTACCACAACTGGTCATCTACTAATAGGGAGATAAATAGCATAATATAAGTCATCCATATACACAAAACATGCCCTATTCATCTACACTAATAATCCTAGACCAATGAAGTGAAGCCATAGCAGGTATGCACAAACATATATCCAGGCTTTCCACTTGAGTACTAGCTAGAGACATTGCATGTATTCATTCATTACACATGAGGGGTCTCTTGGAATTAATTTTTCATTAGTCTAGCTTGGAGCAATATAAATCTCCCATTTGAGAACTGTGTATAATATATCACCAACAACACATGACCCATTGAAGAATTCTCAAAGGGTCCCACCATATATGTCACACCTTTGACATGTAGACATCATATTTTCCCACAATTGGCCATCTACTAATAAAGAGATAAATATCATAATGCAATTCATCCATACATAATAAAAATGACCTAATCACCTACTCTAATAAGCCTAGACTGATAAAGGCCCACATTAGGCTTGCATGGACAAAAGTAATCATATATTCACAAACACATAATTAAGTATTAAGATCATCGATAAGATCTAATAATAGGCCCATGCATGGAGGCAATTCTAATCATAAGTTCATAATGACTAAAAATTAGGTTGTGCAATAATTGATTATTAAGATTCAATTATTATGGTTGAAAATATTGATCTTTGGGACTGTCTACAAGAGTGTTGCTGAAAAAGTCAACTTGAATACATTGTTTTCTAATTATTCTCATATCCAATCTTCTCTTCCAAATAACTCTCTATTCCAAATAACTCTCTAGATCTTCTATAAAGGTTATAACATTGTTAGAATTTCTCTCAATTCTTCTTTGAATGGATATCCTTATGTCCCCCATTAACTTTCTAGACCTTTCCAATTCATACCAAAGCTAAATCTCTATGGTATTTTCATCATTTGTGTTATAATTGTTTCAATATAAGACAATCTCACCTTCTAAGTTAGGTTCATCATAGATAATTTTTGGAGGATTGTACCTAAAAAGTAAATTATCTTCTTTTCATCTTCTTCACTTTCTTATTGTGTTATTTTTGGTAGAAACATAGTCCATTATTTTCTCCTTCTCACCTTCATTAATATTTAATTTTTTGAGAGTTAGGATCTAATCTGTCTTTTTTTATCATAGTTATTATATATTGATATGAATTAATTCATTAATTACTCTTGTACAATTCTAAAGTTCCATGTAGTAAATGTTAAAAGTGTATAGAAATTGTGATGATAGGATTACAAGGGTTTTTGATGTATCAACAACATGTCCTAATAAAAATTGAGATTTTGCCTAATTTTAATCATTTTTTGTTGTGTTTAGGTGCATGATAGTGAGAATAAGACATTGATTGCAATGAGATGGATTAATGTTTATGCAAGAGGTTCTTCTGATGAAAATGATGCAACTATGATCAAGTGTTTGTGGTCATACTCATGCTTCAATCCAAGAAATTTTTAAGAAATTGGCATATAAGGATTTCGACCTCTTATTTCTTACTAGTGTGAATATCTAATGAAGCAATAAGTATAATATCTATATATGTATAGTCATAGTGGTTTTTTTAATCAATGTATTAATATATCATACATTGCTTCTTTAACTTCAAATCCAACCTCCTAATGTGCATATATGTAATCTTGATAACAGTTTATATAATTAGATGTAAGATCTAAGTTGATAATTAGATTTCGTTTGTTTTAACATCTACATAATGCTTGAAAAATATGAATAAAAATCATTTAACAATATTTTTTATATTTTACTTTGAAGGTCAGAGATTAACAATTCAATATTCATATGAACAATAACAACTTTTCTTTAAAACTTCAAATATATTCATATAATATTAGGAAAAAAAATTAAATTATTGATAAATTATTTTAAATAAATAATTTTTACTTATTGGTTGTATAAGATATTATCATGATTTTTTAATATGGGGTTAATTATTTCAAACATGATATTTTTTTTATCCCCTTCCAAATAGATTAAGATGATTATGGTGGAAATTTATTTATGTGTAACCCTTATAAAATTAGAGATCCCATTTTTCTTTTGAAATCTACAATCATTATTAAGATAAAATGGTGTATTCAAATCAAAATATATTAAAGTTTGTCTATTTTTCAAATCCTTGTAAACTAAACTAGTGCTTACATATTATTTTTTTTTGATAGGTAATTGGCCGAAGCCTGAATAACTTTTGACTGGAGCTATGAACCAGTGGGGACATAGTAGGGGGCCCCATCCCCATTACATTTTTCTTTTGAATTATTATTATTATTATTATTATCATTATTATTATTATGTTTGATTAGATTGACCCCAAGACCTTCCCCATCCTATGGAAGGCCAAGAGTCACAGCTTAGAATTCCTCTTTAGATGTCCCTATTGGGAGTTGAACTTGGGTCTCCACAATGAGAACCCAGTGTTTTAACCAATTAAGCTCAACCCCTTGGACCCTTACATATTTATCTTTAGATACATTACTTCATTTATATTGTTCGTGGAAAAATATATAACCTATAGGTATATATTAAAGCTTTTTAAATTTCCATAATTCTTGTTGTAAAAAATGCTAATAAATATCATAATTCTGAGGAGGGAAATATAAATTATTTTATCCATTTTATGAATATGGTGTACATGTGATAGTATATAAAAGAGAGAACAAAGAACCATCTAATAACTACCAATGCTACCAACTATAGCATGTCAAAAAGCTATGAAAAAATGTTAATGCTAACATTCCACCCTTATTATATTATTCATGCAATATTACCCATGAAATTTTTTCAAGGGATGCCTCCTTAAAGCTTGCATCACAAAATTTGTTAATTACAAAAAATGATACCAATTTTTGAGATGATCTCTTTTTGGAGAAACAAATTTCGGATCAAGAAGAGCTTCATCAAGTTGCCTCATGACCCATAGAAGGGTGTATCCTCAAGCCAGATTCTCAAGTTCTCACTCTTGAGGGATATTGTGTGGATTCAAGTATAGAACCATCTAAGATGGATGATGTTGAGTGGTTCCTCCAAGGGTTCTACTTCTATGTAGCCAACTAATAATCATTTTATCCTTACTTAGATATTATAACACAAGGACCCAACCTATTAGGATTGAGCTTAACCTTCAAGTCTCTCAGTCTTAAAGATTCTTTTGGTTTTCTTTGAGGATAAGGTGACCAACATAGAACTCTCTAGGCTTCATTTTATTATTGTAGCTTATCTAAAGATGAATTGGGAAAGCTTGTAGATGGTTGAAGAATGCATGAATGCAAACCTGTAGTCTTCATCCTTGATGAAATTATTCAAGGAGATACATAATGATGGGAGTTCAACTTTTATTGCCAAGATGAGTTTAGTGCAAAATACAGGGGAGTATGGAGTGTCACTAGTTGGTGTGTAAATTCTAGTGTGATAGACTCAAAGAGTAGGATTGAGGTGGAGGTTTTGATCACAATTGATATAATTGAAAACTTTCTTAAGGATTTTTAATAAGGTTTGATTAGTTGCACTAAAGCCTAGTTATTACCTTGAGAATAGTACAGGTGAACTAGTGATGCTAAATTTTTGCTTGCAAAGGGTGCAAACTTCATTATTTTTAAATGGATTATCATTATCAATTATGATGGTGGATGGAATACCATAGAGAAATTGATATGGTAAAAGATGAATTTGGATATTTTGGTTCCAATGGTGAAGGTGAGGGGGATGGATTCTAGCCATTCATAAAATATTGTATGATAGTGATAATAAACTTATGGTCATGGGATGATGAGGGATGGATCTTGCCAACTAGGATAAGGCCCTATTAGGAAAAAACAAGGGTTGGTGATAGGTCAAATCATTGAGACAGTGCATGAGTGAGATTACAAATTATGTATTATCATATTAAACTTGATAAAAATGACTACCATCAACAAAAACAAATGTTGCTACTCTAAAATAAATTTTATGTAGTGACACATTAGGTTTTGGAGCCTTAATATCACCATACATTTGAATCTCCAACCAATAGTCATATAAATGCTTCATGTTAATTGAACTTGGTCAAGTTTATTCTTTGGGATTGATTAATGATGAAATAATTTGATATTTTGGAAGAGGAAGTACTAGGGTACTATATAGAAAAATAGGTTGGTTATGTATATTAATTTTTAACTCCTAGCCATCCTTTGATAAGTATCCCCTATTGAATGAAGAAGTACAAGATACATAAAATTTTAGAGGTCAATGTTAAGATAAATTAGGTAAGGCATGTACCACACTAGGAATAAATTAGATCCTTAGAACTAGTGACATTCTATGTGGATCGATAGGCAAAAAACCATGAACATTAAAATGGATACTCAAGAAAAAATCCTCTTACAAAAATGAAAGGACCTTTTAAGGTATGGCCATGAGGAGAGAAAATCAATGAAAAATAATTGGACATTATTATAGGCTAGATGAGAAATGGTAGTAGTGTGCTAACATATTATAGTGTGATTGAGAATCATGTATGTGCAAATGTAAGATGATTCTCAAAGTATAAATAATGTACAAAATTCATAGAACATAGCTAAAATAAAATAAAGTCTATATATATATATATATATATATATATATATATATATATATATATATATATATATAGATATATATATATATATATCATCATCATCATCATCATCGTCGTCGTCGTCATCATCAAAAATACGTATCTAAGAAGGAACCATACAAAAAACTCATTTAGGAAGCCAATATAGATTAACAAATGTGACATCATCATAAGATAAAATGGATTGATAGTTGGATCATGCATATGACTCCATGATGATGTTCCAATTTGATCTACAAATCTTATAAAATAAAAAAAATATAATTCATATATTTGGAAAGAGAACATATTGTCCTCTTTACCATTTATTGATCCTAAATATATATTATATTATATATTTAATAATAAGTAAAATAAATAAATATATTAAATGTATTTAATATAATATCATATATATTGTAATATATTTATATAATATATTAAATATAATTTAACTTATATTATACTATATTGTAGATTAATTAAGCTAATTTATATATTTAATTAAATGTACATTATAATTAAAATATTATATTATAATTATAATTAAATTAAATTAAGTTTAAATCATATATATTTAATTTATTATATTATAGATTCAAATCTCATTTGAATGCTATTGTGTTGTAGATGAGGTCTTTAGTTAATTATTTGCCTCTTTAAAAAAAAAATTAATAAATTTAATATGATAATATCTATTATAATTGTCCAAATGAGACCCTACCATTTAAAATATTTAGGAGATAAATTTGTAACATCTTAAATAATATAATTATCACTTAAATTCAATTAAAGCACCTTATTTTATTTTATATTACTAGTTTTTTTATTCATAGTTTAATTTTTATATATAAAAAGATTACAAAAGAATATTATAATAAATTAATAATTAATTATAAAATATTATTTTATATTTAATTAATAATTTGATTTTAAATCAATACTTAATTGATAACTATTACCATATTAAATTTAAATTAATAATATTTATTATTGATTAATAATTGAAATATAATATAATTAAAAATGATTAATAATTACATTAACAACTATTTAAATATGATACACAATAATTACTAGATTATTAAATTTCTTAATTTAGAAGTTAAAAAATTGAAAGATTAAAAATGTTAATTAAATTCTCAAATATGAAGCATGGAAATTCAAAATGCAGCGGAGTAAATTGTTTTACGCAAAGAATATTAAATTGTTTTATCCAAAGAATATTAAATTCTTTTATCCAAAGAAAATTAAACTATTTTACCCAAAGTAAGGCATGTATGGACATCAGTGATAAAAAAAAAAAAGTGTTTTGCAGAGGCACAAGTGCATTGAATGGAAGCCAGATTTTTTGGGGGTCAGATTTTTTGGGGGTGTCTGACACGTTTTTGAGAAATACACCAAACAGAAAATGGAAATAGATGAAAAACAATGGAAAATAGTAGTTGTGAATGGGGCCCACATGATATAGCACACACTAGTCAAAGCTTAGTGTGTGTTGTTTAAGGCTGGCCATAAAAATGGGTATAGAAACACTTAATATGGCTGGCATAAAGTAAATGGTAAGCCTTCTCTCCTCATATAGACAGTCTAGCTTAAATAAGGGCGACGATGAGCCAAAATGTCATGGAAATGAATAAAAAAGGCCAATGTGTTTTTTTCCTAGTTCCTACAGAAGATAACAAAAAATTGGAGCTTTATACACTATTTATGTATAATTTTATTTTTATTTTTACATTATTTTTTATAGAATTTCAACTACACTTTAATTTTATAACAAATAATGCTTAAAACTTCTTATTGCCACAGTAAAGTAGCTTTGAGTGTAATAAATGGTAATCTATTCTAGAGCAGGCACATCTGAGTCACGAGCATCTTGCAAAGCACAATTTCAGGCCGACACTGAAGCCCACAGCTTGTCTCCCGTGTATTAATGAAAATTGACTGAAAACAACTTCACAGCTCATCTCCCGTGTATTAATGAAAATTGACTGAAAACAACTTCACAGCTTGTCTCCCGTGTATTAATGAAAATTGACTGGAAACAACTTTAGCATTACATTATGGCTTTATATTCCATTGTTGTTCTCATCTTGCACACTATCTAAGTTTGCATGGCACCTACACATTGGTACAGGTTGATCTCTACACAAAATGGTATTTCAGAAAAATTTTGGGATGTACAAAACATAGTATTTTTGGTCGGATTTTTTGTGGTTTAACAATAATGGGGATGTAGAGCATGAAGTTTTCATTTCTAAAAATTTTGAAAAATCTATTGTGTATTATTGATTTTAAAAATCGTAGGGAGTGCTATTTTGTGTAGAGATTAGCCGTTTCCCTTTAGCACCACCTCCATCATCACTGCCTTTTCTGTTAGAGTTTTGGAAACTAAATGATTAGTTTTAAGAAATAAAATAATATTTTATAGGGTGAACAACAACAACAATGCAAAGACAAATTTATAAATTGAATTAAACAAAAGAAAAAGCCTCATTTCTTGTGCATATGTTAACATCTAAATGGGAAAAAAGTAGATTGATTTTTATTTATTTTTACTTGATTTGCTATATAAGAAATTGATAGATTAATTATTATGGAATTAGAAGCCTTATTTATTTATTATATAATTGATAGATTTATTTAATTGCTATATTTATTTTTACATCGAAGGCATACCCTATTTGAAGTAATTGAGTTAACTCTGAAGATCAATGGTTTACATCTTCTAAAAATTGATGCAAGACGATTGAACTTGTCATGACCATTGATATTGAATTCACAAATTTAAATTAATCCTATTTTCCTCGTTACTCAACATTCTTTTTCCTCATTGGCCTTGGGATTGAGAAAGATTTTATTTGTAAGCAAAGCAAAGTCTTTTTTCCTCATTGGCCAGTTGGGATTGGGAAAGATTTTTTTGGTAAGCAAAACAGAGTATCCATTTTTAAAATAATTTTTTTTTGTAAGCAAAGCAGAGTATCCATTTTAAAAATAATATTATAATTTTGTGAGAGTATTTAATCAATAAATAAATAAATAAATAAAAGTTTTACTACTTGATCGATATTGAATTCACAAATTACATTATTTTTTCCTCATTGGCCAGTTGGGATTGAGAAAGATTTTTCTTGTAAGCAAAGTAGAGTATCCATTTTTAAAATAATATTATAATTTTGTGGGAGTATTTTATCAAAAATGTAAAAAACAAATAAAAGTTTTTCCTCATTCTTAAAATAATATTATTGTGAGAGTATTTTATGAAATAAATAAATAAAAGTTTTAGTAGTGGATCGATATTG
This sequence comes from Cryptomeria japonica, assembly GCF_030272615.1. Classification (NCBI taxonomy): domain Eukaryota; kingdom Viridiplantae; phylum Streptophyta; class Pinopsida; order Cupressales; family Cupressaceae; genus Cryptomeria; species Cryptomeria japonica. The sequence goes on along the minus strand of NC_081411.1, from coordinate 709,878,622 downwards.
AATTCACAAATTTTAATTATTCTTATTTTCTTCATCACTCAACATTCTTTTTTCCTCATTGTCCAGTTATTATTATAATTTTGTGAGAGTATTTTATCAAAAATAAATAAACAAATCAATTAAAGTTTTAGTAGTGGATAGATATTTAAGTGAAAAATATAAACAAATCATAGTAAATTATAATAGTTTGATTTTGACTGTTTTCATTCCATTTTTTTTTCCCTCACAATTTATCATTTTATAAAACAAGATTAAACATGCCATGACTATAATTCACAAATTTTAATTATTCCTATTTTCCTTGTCACTCAACATTCTTTTTTCCTCATTGGCAAGTTGGGATTGAGAAAAAAAAATTTTAAGCAAAGCAGAGTATCCATTTTTAAAATAATATTATAATTTTGTGAGAGAATTTTATAAAAAAATAAATAAAAAAATAAAAGTTTTACTAGTGGATGGATATTGAATTCACAAATTTTAATTAATCCTATTTTCCTTGTCACTCAACATTATTTTTTCCTCATTAACCATCATTCCCTTTCATTGTCAAAGAGCGACCTTTCCTCCCACAACTTTATAAATCCACAAACTATTTCTTCTATAAAAACTAGAAGCATTTCTGAGGAGGAGAATATGTGTGTAAAGGCCACTATCTCAAAACTCTATGTGGATAACTTTTACTACCTTTCTTGTCCTCATATTGTGGACAATAAAAAATGCAAGAAAAAAGTAATCCAGACTTCACCGAATACATTCTAATGCCTAAAGTGTTCTATTGATATCTCTGAATGTGATTTTAGCTATATGTTAAAAATTGACTTGCAAGATGAAACATGTGAACTCATTAAAGTTACTGCATTCGAAGGACCAACAAATGCTTTGTTGGGTGTTGGCGCATAAGATTTTGAACTTCTACTAGCAATGCCTGATGGTGCTAAACAAATCTTAGACAATGTAATAAATTGTTAGTTTCTACTTGATCTCAAAATAAAAATGATCCCATTTGGTGGGCACGAAACACAAAGCATCATTATTACAACTGTTAAGTTGCTTTAGCTTGATTGCATTTGAATCTTAGTACATGTTGAACTACAGTCATATATTGATTTGTACCTCAAAATATTTCTTACTTTTTGTTGTGTACAAAGTTCTATTTCCATAGCTTGTTATGTCCTAAGCTTATATATAATAGCTGGGCACCCATGTCCTTTCAAATTATGTTTGCATATCTATGTAAATTGAACAAAGTTAGAATTCGATGTCTCATTTATAGGATTATTAACTTTATTAAGAAAATGAGTTTTCAACAAACCTATCCTATGATCACTTTGTTAGAAAATTTAAATACTAATTTTAATTGAAGTAAATTTTAGGAGAAAACATTAGCTCTCTTGTAAAATTTGAAATTGATAAGATTATGATTTGTAAGAACCATCTTAAGATAAACATAACATTACTTCAAGTGGAAGAAATAGTTAGTTTATCTCTTTATAATTTTGCAAAGGATTTGGCATTAGTTCAAGAGAAACTAGAAGTAGATTGATAAGAATTATTTATTAGGAGCCTTATTATTATTTACATTGGTTACATAGCAAGTATTTAGACTCTTTTCTAATCTTATGTATCAAGATATTTTGTGTTACTTTAATTATATGCCACATTGTATTATCTCATAAGTTTAGTTATAATAGTTGACCAAATTATTTAAAATTATGCATGCAATTTTTTTTGTAAAATAACACAAAAAATAATTCTTACAGATACCTAGATGCTTTTAGTTCACATTCTTTCATTCTTTATATATATACTATTTACATGATCATCATTTATAGATAGATCACATTCTCCTAATTCTCAAAGAAACTTCAAATTGAAGAACATAATGAAAAGATGCAAGAAAAGTGTACTCACCAAAATGAAATGCAACGCATATGGTACCATGCAAGGAAAGATATTATTAAGAAAAGAAGATGAGAAAACCAACATATTCTTCTTGATGAAGCTTCCACATCTACATTCTCTCCATCTAATAATCCTTTCCGTATACCATCACATCCACCTCAATTACAACAGATAATTGAGCCCACCCTTTTTGCCCAAATGCAACCTCCATCACCTTTCTCTCAAAATTATTACATTGCTAGAAATAAATTTCATTCAAAGTTGGATAGCCTCTCAAACATGTCAACATGTTTGGTTTGTATGGAAAGATATCTAGGCATCAAAACTAAGAAATGTGATGGAATAACTACTTGTTATAGATGCACATTAGAAAATAATGGTCATCGATTCTCAAAATGGAATAATATGGATCTTGATCAACAACCTATCTATTTGCAAATACTATCTCAAATTGAGGAGATATTGATTGCAAGCGTTAGCTCAGTTCTTCAAGTTACTTATACTAGGGGAGGGCAACTCAAATATAGTGGCCACACTATTTTTTTTCCTTAAGATATTACTACAATTGCATCCTACTTGCCAAGGCGTATACATGAATTGGATATAATAATAGTAAACAGGGAAAGCATTGGGCAAGAAAAATATAACTTTTATGTTAGTAGAGATCATTTTCATGAAGCATTAAAATATAAGATAATCAATGACCCATACTATAAAGATGTAAAGTTAGATGAACTTGCATTAACATCTTTACCCATTGCCTCTATTGACATCTCAGACCTTCTATATGCAACAATTTCAACCACTAATCCAAGAGATGCAGAGTTCACACAATCAAATATTACAGAGGACGATGCATTACAAGTGAACATGGAATCACAATCTTCATTTGTGGCAAATATTCCACCTGCACTTATAGAGGTTGAAGAGGTGCGCTCTTTACTACAACTAGTGAAAGGATGACCAAATCCTACTCTAAATTGGCCACCCATTTCTCCATCCCCCATAAATGAATACACCACTAAAGGATTGTTTGAAATGGCATTTCCCACTTTGTTTCCAAAAGGAAGCGCCATATTCAACAACAATGCATCAATGAAGTTATGTTACATGAATATGCTTTACATCTTCTATGATACCATGATAATAGATTTGGGCAACTCCCACGATTTAGATACTTCATACTAAACATATTGATGTGTCATTGAAGTCAAGCCACACCCTCTGTTTTTGTGCAAAGACAACTAGATGATTCTCTACCAACAATAATTTCTGATTTACGCCAAAGACTAAAGGACTTGCTTGATGACAAGCTTGCTGACCAAATCATGCGGTTTACCTCATCAATTCATGGCACACACCCGTTTTGGAACTAGCGTGGAGGAGAGCTCTAAGACATAGTTATTTAGATTGGTTGCCCAACACTATTCTTCACCCTCAGTGCAACAGATACAAAATGGTCAGACTTGCATAGTATCATGCCATCCAATGCACCTACAAATCCATATGCAGCTTCTAGATGGAGGATACAAAATATAGTTCAAAACCCACACCTTACTGTAGTATACATGCACCACAGATTTACATCATTTTGTGAAGAGGTCTTGGAAAAATTCCTTGGTGCAAAAGACTATTGGTATAGGTATAATTCCTAAACTATTGTAATCTTGTACTACAATACTTGTTACTTATATTACTTACTAAAAATTCCTTTTTTAGGTATGAATGGCAACATAAAGGATCTACACATATCCATGGTTTCATTTGGTTCCATGAAGCACCTGACTTTGAAAAATTACAATGGAATAACATTCAATCCGTACAAAATGCACTTAACTACATTGATAGATATGTCTCTACATGGAACCCCAAAACCATTGAATTAAAAAACATAATGATTCACAAATCTCCTATTGATGATCCTTGATTGATGGACACAATAATAATAATGACAACAGACCCTTCCACTAACTACAGTGAATTGGAAAACTGTGTACAACACCACACAAAGTGCACCCTACAAACTTGTCTTGGAAAAAAAGGGACATCTCTTGTTTGTCATTATAAAGCCACTTGGAACATGCAAGAGAATTCAATCCTCTCCAATGATGATAATGGCCAACCTAAACATACTCCTGCAAGAAATGATGACCGCTTGAATCTTCACAACCCATATATACTCTCTATTTGGAGGGCCAATGTAGATTGCCAACTTGTTCTCTCAATAAATGCAGTTCTAAAATATATCACAAAATATGCAGAAAAAGCCGAACATAAATCTGAAACATACCATGCTATGTTATCTCGCATTTCAACCAATTTTGAGCCTGACAAACCTACCCCAATTGCCTTTAAAAAAAATGCTTATTGATACTATTGTATATTGAGACATTGGTGCTCAAGAGACTTGCCACTTTCTTTTAAAATTATCACTCTCCATATGTAGTAGGACATTTGTTTTTTTAAATATAAACTGAAAAAACTTTCAACATGTTTCAATCTCACCCACATCCACAACCACCTCCCCAAGTTATATAGATTCTTATATGGCACGACCTATACATCTACAAACATTGTCACTTATTCAAGTCACTCAAAAGTGGACCTTCAAAGCATCTTGCAAGCACAACCAATGGAAAGAACAATCCACACTAGCCATTGTTTGAGTATCTCCATGATTCGGAAGCATCCCCAAAAAATATGAAAAATATTTCCAAGCATTCCATTAGACTCAACTACTACTATACCATCCATTTCGCAACATTCAGATTGATATTGGTACATCAAATGACAAAGTTATGGAAAAATGGGAAACTTTTTCTTGCTACTACCAACCATGGCATGTGCGGCACACACCTCTACAACCAAATGAAGAAACTAATACTAAAAGTCCACCTATTTAGGAGGATTGCATGCAAGAAGATATACCTAATGAATGCCAAATCTTATCAAGTCTATATCCAGGCCTCCCTATGCAAATTGATGAATTTGACATGCTTGATCGACATGGAATTGACCTCAACCATGATTGGGGAGAGGCTCATGTAAATCTGCAAGAATAAATAATAGCTACTACTTTCATAGACTCAAATCAGCCAACATTTCAAGCTCCCTATGATCTCAATCACAATACCCAACTTCACCTGTCTATTGAGCAAAAAAAAGCATATGATATAGTTGTTTCACACCTACAAGCCATTACTTTTCAGCTGCCACTTAAGATAATTTTTCAAGGAATAGCTGGAACTGGAAAGTCTCACATGATTAAAAGCATCAAGATTGCATTGATGAGAACAACACCAATTGGCCAATCACCACTACTACTTCTTGCACCAGCAGGTATCACATCATTCAACATACAAGCATCAACAATTCAGTCTGCCTTGAGAATACCAATAAAAGAAATGACCCCCTTACAAAGACAAACGCTAGCAACATTCCAAGAGAGTGTGTACTTCATTCGATACATTATAATAGATGAAATGAGCTTCATTGGCCCAAAGATACTACAACAAATTAACAGCAAATTGTGTGAAGCATTCCCAAGCCAAAATCATATCCCATTTGGAGGACGATCAATAATGCTATTTAGTGACTTAGGGAAGCTACCACCAGTCAAAGATATCCCTATGTATGCTTCAAATTATTATGGGGGATATTGTGGTGTTCTTTCACAACAATTATAACTTTGAATAAAATATTTCATCAAATTGGAGACGATCCAACACAAATTAGTTTTCGTGCCCTGCTCTCAAATTTACAAAATGCAGAGCCTATCATTGCAGATTGCCAACATCTAATGTCACGATCAAGCTCCTCACTCACAATTGAAGGGAAATCTCATTTCTCATCCCCCATACATCTATTTGCAATGAATGAAATGGTGTCTTTACATAATAAACATATGTTCTTATCTTCAGCAATGCCAGTAGCATTATCCATAGCAAAGCAACTTAGGGGATCAACATGCTCAAATCCAAAAGAAGAACAACTTGAATCTAACATACTCCTATGTATTGGCCAAAAGGTTATGTTATACTCAAATTTTTGGGTGGAAATAGGGCTTGTAAATGGTGCACTTGAAAAATTCAAAGCAATTGTATATAGACATGGAGAAAGACCACCTCAAGTTCCATTATTTGTTGTTTTTCGCTTCAAAAATTATAGAGGACCAATGTGGGATCACAATAAACCAAAAAATGTTCCTATAACCCCTATGAGTCGTGGTGTTCACCATCAAATACCACTAAAAATGGAATGGGCATTAACTATACACAAATCATAGGGGCTCACACTCCAATGAGCAGCAATCGACATCGACAACATTGATCATCAAGGATTGACATTCATAGCTATCTCAAGAGTTCGTGAACTCGCAAGAATTCACATACACCCCACCTTCACATTTAAAATTTATTCGCACATGCAAACCAACCCATATGTTGCTCATCAAAAACAAGAGGAGGAGAGATTGCTAGCATTATCAAATACTAGTTCTACAGACACAAGTTAAAAGATCTCCAGGTTTGTTCACTCAAGCACTTGTTTCTGTATCTTTTAAATGTATAAATTAAAACCATACTTTTTAAACTTGCAAACTATTCAACAAATACTTCCTTTGATTTTGTTTGAATTACTAAATCTACAAATATTTAATAATCAATGTTAAACAAACAAGCATGTAACAAAAGTTCTACAATATTCAAATTCTAATTATCTCTTTTCCATACTCTATAGGTACAAATTCTACAAAAGGATAATTGAACACTTATTCGTAATACTATTCTATTATTACTACAAGTGAAAAGATCTCCAAGTTTGTTCAATAAATAACTTGTTTTTGTATCTTTATAATGTATACATTAAATCTAGACTTTTCCAACTTACAAAAAATTCAACAAATAGTTCCTTTGAAAAAACATTAAATACTAAATCTACAAATATTCAATAATCAATGTTAAATAGTCAAGCAAGTAACAAAAGTTGTACAATTTTTGACTTTCCAATTATATCTCGTTTTCATACTCTATAGGTACAAATTTCACAATATGATAATTTCCATTATTTGTAACACCATTGTATTATTAGTTACTTCCAATACAAAAGAGTTTGCAAAAATAGTTTGTACAAAAAAAGGAACATTACTGTGTTAATTGCATATATTGTTCAAGGTCCAAAACTAACTTAAATACAATATCAAAGATATCCTCGGCATACCCATTGCACACTAAGGTGTGATTGCTAGTTTATTTCTTGTGAGAGTAGGTTTTTAACCAAACATTGAGGCCTTTGTTTCATACATGTGAAAAAATAAAAAGTAGAAAAAACATTCTTAAAATATTTTTTTCCCTAAATATTGATGTCCTCATTTCATTTAAAAAATAATAATTTAATTCAAATGCATATAAAAAAAAAGCTATGTGGTATGATATACACCTCTATCTAAACTATAAAGACTTTGACTTCAAAAATTAATTAACAAATAAATTCGATAGAAATTATGAAAAGAATTGCATGCATTAGATATTTGTCTCACAAATCTCTATTTTAAAAATTAGAATTTCATCATTTCTATAAAAAATAGCTATGCATTATGACATAAATATCACTTTTTTAAAATTTGTTTAATTATAAAAAATAAGTTATTAAATTTTTATAAAAATATTCACAATTTAGTTCTAAGGAATCTACACAAGAAATCTCGCAAATAAGATGTTAGAAAGTGAAGGTCTAGTAAAATTGTTGATTTCACTATCCTGATTTAACAGAAAAATGGGACTTATTACTTTTGGTTGACCTAGGAAGAAATGGATTTCTCCTAGAGAGTCTATAGGGCTTCAATAATAAAAATATTGGCTTTGCCAATAGCATCTACTAACATTCATGAATCTAAAATACTATACTCTGTTACACACTCAAGGAACTTTATAGATGGGTCACATAAGTTATATTTTTTAGTTTTATTATGTACGAAATAACTCAATAAATAATGAAATCACTTATTTTATTTAGTGTAATAATTACTTATAGATTGATATAGATTTGATTCAAAATAATAATACAATATTAAATATGTCAGACTTTGCAACCTCTAAAGTCAGGATCATAACTGCAAGCAACTTCCATAGAAAGAGATAAATACTAGCAATCATACTTTGGTGTGCAATGGGTACGCTGAAAAGGTGTGGTCAATTAGGGAAAAATTTGGTGTATTTTGCAAACATTTGTTTAGTGAAGTTCAATTGATAGGCCATTTAAAAATTGATGTTGTTTGCGCAACTAAGGTCTCAATCAAGAAGTGATAGCTTAAAATGAACTACGCATCTAGTTATAGGGATCCAAACATGAGTTAAAAAAAAAGATAGAGATAATAAGATATAGATAGAGAGGGAGAGGAAGAGATGGGAAGATAGAGCTAAAGGGATCAAGAGAGAGATAAAGGAGGTAATAGAGAGAAGAAGAGAGATGAAGGAGAGATAGAGATAGAGATATAGAGGGAGAAACAAGGAGTGTGTGTCAAAGTGTGAGAGATAAATTGGGATAGAGACGGGGAGGAGTAACAAGGAGTGTGCGAACAAGATTTAGAGAGATAGATAGATAGAGGATAGAGTAATAAAGAGATATAGAAAGAGAGGGTAACATAGAGAGAGAGAGAGAGAGAGGAGGATAAGATAATGAGAGGGAAAGGGGGGAGAGGGAGAGGGAGGGGTAGAGAAAGAGAGTGAAGGGGGAGAGGGTGAGAATAGGATAGGATAACGAGAGAGACAGAGATAGAGACAAACAAACAAACATGAAGAAGGAGAAGGTAAATAAAGAGATAGAGAGAGGTGGAGAGATAAATTAAAATAAAAATTCAAAATATAACTGTTCTAAAATAAATTATAATTTTAATAAGATAAATAATTATAAATTAAATTAACTCTAATAACTTTTAATTATTATTTGTAATTTTGTAAAAAGACGTAATTAATTAAAAATAAATTTCAAACTTAAATCTAAAATAAAAATAAAAATAGAATAAACTAAATGGAAAGTCAAAATATACAAAAATCAAAATTAATACAAAAATAAACTAAATGGAGAAAACACCTGAGTATGTGTCAACCAAGAGGTCCAAGGCATCTTCTCCATCTAATGGTAGGATAGCTTCAAATCTGGAAACATGGAGTCCACCTGCTAAATCGATCACAACACAAGCTTTTCAAATTAATACTGCTGAGGAAGTTACCATAACAAAGATAACATGTGGTCAACCCAATGGATTTGGATTAGTTGAGGAACTGGATGAACTAGACGAGTATTCGACATTATTTCCAACAAATACAATCTCAAGGGATAAGAAGTTTGTCAATTCCATGTTGGCAAAGAATGAAACTAAAATAAAAAGGGAGAAAACACCTGAGTATGTGTCAACCAAGAGGTCCAGGGCATCTCCTCCATCTAATGGTAGGATAGCTTTAAATCTAGAAACATCTCCTGATTGTTGCTATACATCTCTAGTCCACCCTTGAATGATAGGAGGTCCTCTTTGTTGTCTTCTCATTTTCCTACTTCCAGTGAAGTTGTCTTCTCCCATCTTCCCTTTACCTTTGGAGTCTGCATTGTTCTTCCTTCTTGGAGCTCGGTTCTTCTTTCTTGTCTGCAAGTCTTCATCGGTTGTGTTTAGATCAACCTTCTTCTAGGGAGAATTTCTCATTATGAAGGTTTGGCCTTTGTTTTCTCCATTTGAGAAGACAAAAAGAATGTGTAAACCAAGTTGCATTGTAAGATAGTTTGGCGCATATATTTTTAATCCAAGTTAGTTTAGGAGAGAAAGCATCACAAGATTGCAATATCAGATGATCAAGTTCCAACATTATTCAAACATCCAAGTATTCAATGTAGGTCCCCTTGTGATTCCGCCATTATCAAATCAACCATCGAGCTTAAAAATAAATTTCAAACTTAAATCTAAAATAAATAAAAAAATGGAATAAACTAAATGGAAAGTCAAAATATACAAAAATCAAAATTAATACAAAAATAAACTAAATGGAGAAAACACTTGAGTATGTGTCAACCAAGAGGTCCAAAAATAAAAATTAATACAAAAATATATGCTTGTTGGTTTGGCGCATATATTTTTAATCCAAGTTAGTTTAGGAGAGAAAGCATCACAAGATTGCAATATCAGAATATATGCTTGTTTTCTCACTGTGAAGGTTAGATCCAAGTTAGTTTAGGAGAGAATTTCTCACTATGAAGGTTTGGCCTTTGTTTTCTCCATTTGAGGAGACAAACAGAATGTGTAAACCAAGTTAAATCAACCATTATCAAATCAACCATTGAGCTTAAAAATAAATTTCAAACTTAAATCTAAAATAAAAATAAAAATAGAATAAACTAAATGGAAAGTCAAAATATACAAAAATCAAAATTAATACAAAAATAAACTAAATGGAGAAAATACCTGAGTATGTGTCAACCAAGAGGTTGAAAAATCAAAATTATGCTTGTTTTCTCACTGTGAAGGTTTGGCCTTTGGTTTCTCCATTTGAGGAGACAAACAAAATATGTAAACCAAGATGCATTGTAAGATAGTTTGGCACATATATTTTTAATCCAAGTTAGTTTAGGAGAGAAAGCATCACACAATTGCAATATCATAATATATGCTTATTTTCTTATTGTGAAGGTTTGATCCAAGTTAGTTTAGGAGAGAATTTCTCACTGTTTGAAGGTTCATGTTTCTAGTAGATTTTCTTATCCCCCACTTGAAGCCAATCAATCCAAGCTAGTTTAGGAGAGAAAGCAACACAAGATTGCAATATCAGAATATATGCTTGTTTTCTCACTATGAAGGTTTGATCCAGGTTAGTTTAGGAGAGAATTTCTCATTGTGAAGGTTTGATCTAGGTTAGTTTAGGAGAGAATTTCTCGCTGTGAAGGTTTGATCCAAGTTAATACAAAAATAAACTAAATGGAGAAAACTAAATGGAATATACAAAAATAAAATAAACTAAATGGAAAGTCGAAATATACAAAAATATACACTAATAGAATTAAAAAAAAAATAGAATAAACTAAATGGAAAGTCAAAATATAAACTAAATCTAAAATAAAAATAAAAATAGAATAAACTAAATGGAAAGTCAAAATATACAAAAATCAAATATTAATAAAAATAATAATTTAAATTTTTATATAAAAAGTAGTAAATATTTTAAATTGAAAAATAACTAAATAAAAATAAAACTATTTAAAAAAATATATATTAGGTCTAAAATATTAATAAAACATGTACCTAAAAAATATAATTAATAGATTACAAACATCATTAACATTAATTGAAACACAATGCAAATCCTAACCTTAAGATTTATCATATCTTAAATGATGCATAATGTAGTTAGTTAGGGTATGTTCTTGCTTTATTTAGATCAAATCTTTAGATATTGTATTGTTATAATAAATTAACTATAATTATGATTTTCTTTTTAAACTGGTTATATGTGTACCTTGGGCTAGAATTAAACCATAATTAAGTATTATAAGGGTTATGGTTAGGATTATTATAAATTTGACATTAATAATAAATATTTTAAGTACTTTTAAACACAATTTCATTTCTATGCGAGATTAAGTATTATTGGATCTAAAATTATTAATCAAATCACCACAATATTTTTAAGCTTACATTTAACTTTAAAATTATAATAAATTACAAATTTTAAAATTCATAAACATTTATTATCTAATACAAATAAATTAAATTTAAAATTATAATAAATTGTAATTTTTAAAATTCATAAATATTTATTATGTAATACAAATGAATTAAATTTCTAATAAAAAATAAATCAACAATGACTAATTATAATTTTAGAATAAGGTAAAGACAAAAGTCTAGATTTAAAACTAACATTTTTTTTATATTCACTATCGTGGAATCTAGAGGTGTCCTAATCGAGACTAATCCCCCAGTGTGTACGACCCGCTCACAAAGTAGCAACACACACAGAGTTAACACAGCTGGGGACTCAAACTCAAGACCATGGGGAGAATACCCACGCCTTAAGTTGTGATCCACGACCGAGTGAGCTAGGGCCGAAGCCACGAATTAAAACTAACTTTCAATTATAATTTATTCTTTTTTGTATGCAAATCATTTCATATTAGAAATTTTAAATGATTAGCAAATTAAATATATCAAATACTAAATAATATATATTTACTCAAAAAACATTCTATTTTATTTTTAAAAATCACTTTTAACAAGAAAATCAATTTAAAATAAAAAAAATTATGTATCTAATTTAAAAAAGCGTTGTATTTTATCAAATGAAATTGTTTTAAAACAAAAATCTAAGTTAAATAAAATTTTGTGGGATTTATGTTGCTTTAACATCTAATGGTTGTAAACGTTTCAATCGTCTTGCAAGCCTCTAAGATGATACCAACCGTGGATCGTCCAATTGAGCTTGTAAAGTTCACATAGGGAACGCCTTTGGCATAAATATGATCCATTTCTTGGTGAACCATATTACTTCTCTCTTTTTGTGAAGGTTGCTTACAATCATGATCCGACTTCAGAAGTTGCAAACTCCAACATGATATCAGAACAGTTCAATTTGCATCTCTTTCTAATTGACACCAATTAGCGACATATCTTTCTACCATTTTATTTGGTGCAACCCAATCTGCTTCATATTTCACTCAGAGTTAATATTAGTAATTTTCTAGTCTGTTCGTGGGCTGCATAATTATTTTCCTACGATGTTCAAAACTATGTACATTGCTTCCCACAAGCCAGTTCGCAAACCCAACATCAATTCGACATTGAAAATTCCTTAAATTTTAAAAAATTGCCTTAATTTGGCCTGCTGTTATATCTATTTGTGGTGACATTATGCATTTATTTCTTCCTATCCATATTATTGGCAATGAGTATCTAATTTCCAGCCGTGCCGTTTTGGTCGCTACTACATTCATTTTTCTTGGTATTGCTATTGGAGAATTGTGGTGTATACTGCATGCGCTCTCCTGTCGTGTCAGACTTCCATAGTTTGCACATTAGATTGTATTTATCGAATTTGATGTTTTTGTTTGCATCGATTGTTGGAGACTATCTTATTGGTGTGAGGATGTTATTTTCCCCAATTTGTAGCAATATTCATTTGAATTCCTTAAGCCTAAGGCATTCTTAACTTTGCCTCGCCAATATATATATTGTGTGAGTATTTTTGGTGACGAAGTCATCTATTATTTGTGGATACGACACTCTGTTGGCTGGAAGCACTTATTATTGGTGCCAATTTGTACTCTGTAGTTTTGTGGGGGTCACCTCACACTCCACACTCACCATCATCACTGACATTCATTCACCGGGCTTGCACCACACCCCATTTCACCAACTCAATCGTTTTCTATCATTTGGTTTGAGGGTTTTAATTAGGTTTGGAGATTTTTTTCCATAGTATCCATATGCTTGGTTTGACAATTTTGTTTGCTTGCATATAATAATTTTTGGTGGCTATCTAGCTTCGTTTGGAGGCTAATTTTTATTTGTCGGGCATCATTGCTTTGTTAAAATAGTGTTCATCATTTCGCAGCTCGGTGACTCTCAACGCCAAGCTATCTCCTTGGTCATCGGCTCCACTTCGTACCACCACTCTTCTGCTTAGCAAATGCAAACCCGATTTGTTTTGCTAGTTTGTGAGTGATCCAACATTTTCTCAATGGAAAATCATTTCTTTGTTTGTTGCGGCTGATATTTCATACAGTTGCCTCTATCTATTTCTTGTTGGTGCGATTGGAGATGTTTTATTTAAAGTCATGTTGATGGTGTTTTGATGCACTATCGAACACAGAATAAAGTATTGAATATTCTGTCGTCTCTTGAGTAAAGACTTTCAAATGCTGAAGATTCACATAAGGATCACTTGAGATAACTTCAAGGTTCTTTTATGTTAGGTCTTAACTTGTTGGATAGCTTCAGTTGTATTGATGTGATTTGTTGTACCTACAAGGGGACTGACGTTGAACAACTGAATGCTCGAATGATGCTGGAATGTGGGATTCACTTAATTAAAAAAAAGGAAGAAAGATAAGGGTTTAGAAGGCTATTCTAACTCTAAGAATGTAAGAGCAATGGATGATCTTTGATGAAACTCTATTAGGTCTTGCTTCGACATGCTATGAACATCTCCACAAGGCTAGTGCAATCTTCTAAGGATAGCTTTATGATTTTCAAATCATCACCACAAGTAGGGACACCATCAGGTTGATGCATATCAATGAAGAATGATAATCGAGGTTAAGCTTAAGTTGAATGACTCCAATTGACTACGCAAGGCACGTTACCATCGACAAGGTGTTAGTAGTATGGATATACAAATTTTACCATTGATCACACATAGTCTTCCATTCATCTATCAACATGAAAAAATCAAATTGAGAAGTATAGAGACCATGTGAATTGTTGAATCAACACATAGAATTCACCATATCTTCAGTGAAGTTTACATGTCTTTTGCAACAATATCTTGGCAACAATCTTTGCCTTCTCCTAATCTACTCTAATTGTTATCTGCTACACTATTCTCCATTTTTGAACTACTGACTATTCACTATTGACTATTTGCTATTTTCTAACTATTAACCTTATAAATGAAGAAGTGGGGCCTTTTATAGTGCTCTCCTTACAATTCAGTGGCTCGGATCGATTTGAGATCAATGGCCAAGATTACGAGATAGAAACCCTATTGCGAAGCATTTAATGCTTGACCAATGATATGATTACATTTGTGGGGACATATGTCCTCCTTTGAAAATTCAACCAATAAGTGATGAGAGTAGGTACTTCGATCTTCATGCCCATGTGGTAGTTGTCTCCTTTTGATAGATGAGTCTAGTACATCGAATCTAGACGTCTTACCATGAAATTATGTGATTGGATGTAATGATGACTAGGCGCCACTTCATCTTGATTGATCTTTGTAACTCATCACAAGTATGCAATTGAATGAGGCATATCGCTTGATACTCAACTTGTCCAAGCGCTGTGATGATGACTTCGCTCATGTCGATCTTCTAACTTCGATTAGCTCTTCTTCATTGTGATCACCTGCAAGAATTGACTAAGTTAGTCTCATGATATGAACCTAAGGCTCACAATTTCCATTCATGAACTATAATCACCTATGCTAACAATAAGTCCTTCCAACCACTCAAAAGATGACCTAAAATGAAGTAGAAAAGACATCCAATGACAAAAGACCATATTAAAATGGTAGACAGAATTGAATCGTCATCAAGCAATGTTTGATCTTTTGTAAAATATGATCAAATATGTCTACTTCAAACCAGTGAACTGCTTTGAACTGCTTTACAATAATAAGAGATCTCAATTCGATTGCCACTTGACCAAATTGCCTTTATAAGTGAGTGCGCTGGCCTTCAAAATTTGATCAAAATGACCGTTGCCTGAGATAAGATTCAAATCGCCACCCCCAAAAGACAAATTTGCTGGAG
Organism: Cryptomeria japonica; assembly: GCF_030272615.1. NCBI lineage: Eukaryota > Viridiplantae > Streptophyta > Pinopsida > Cupressales > Cupressaceae > Cryptomeria > Cryptomeria japonica. The sequence continues at coordinate 709,863,208 of NC_081411.1, read as the reverse complement.
AATAAAGGGCAGTTCGCTGATGTAGTATGGGTAAATTTGTTAATGAAATCAAGTTCGCTGCTCTTGATGATGATCTCCGATCGCTATCATACTCTTCCAAGTTTTAATCAAAATCGCCTTTAGATGAACTCATTGTGGCTGTGTGTGACCGAGCTTGAACTGTTATTGTTGGAAATAAAAGTTGCCGATGCTGAACAATTACATGATCTCCACCTTGGATGGGAGAGTCACTCACCTTGGGCCAAATCGGTGTTGAATGATGATCGACTTTCCTGATCATGATCAAAATCGTGATTAATAATGAATGAACTCTCTGTCAAATTCGTTGATAGTGCAAGTGGAAGTTCAATCGCTGTCTTAAGGAGACCAATTGCCACATCGATCTTGTGCCAAAATCGCCCTCTTGGTGAAGTAATTCGCTGACCAGAGAAAGTGAGTTCGCTGTAGCTCAGGGTTCAATCGAACATGGTCTAACATTACTGGATGAAGTCACTCAATATACCGATGACTTTGCTGTGGATCAAGATGCAATCCGTGTAGGTGAAATATAAACTCGTTGTCCTTGACGATGATCAGCTCAAAGTCCAATCGCCATGGATGGTAGATGAAATCGCTGAGCATGAAGGGTAATCGCTGAGTTGAATTGCTGATGTCTGGAATCAAAATCGCCACTTTGATGCTTGCCTCCAATTAAAGTCGGTGATATCAGATTAGAGTCGCTTCCTGTACATGGCCAAAATATGATCAAAACTTGATCGCTAATGTCTCTGCTGCCTTTTGCCAAAATAAGATCATTGACTATAATCGCTGCCTCATAGTTCGATCAGAATTGTAAATCGTAGCTGTGTGTGATCCGATCTCAGATAGATAAGAGCAAATCGGTTACAAATTGATCAAATGAAATGATCAATTTGAAGGTAACAATGAACGATAAGTCATCACAACCTTGGGCGAAATTTATTTAAGGAATTCGAATTGGGAAAACTAAACAAATCGACCACTCCCAATTCAATGCCAAATCGCATAAATTAAATGACATATTGTTCCTTGGAAATCGATAGACATCGTGCATTAAATGTCATTTGGTCAAATTGTAACATTCTTAAGAATCTCTTAATTAAATTTGGCTCTACAAGCATCATGTATTAAATGCGACCCAATGGCAATTGTATCGTTGCTAAGCTCACCACCTTTCTTAAAGTTCCAATTGTCATGTCGTGGCATTCTTTATCGCAATCACTTAGTCATCCATTATTTGACATCGAGTTGCCACCTTTGATATTTATATTAAATGATCATCCTTTATTGGTGAATTCGCCACTTGTGATACTTAGCCAATCTATTGCCGTTACTTTCTTCCATCACCCCCGATCATTTAATACCATTTGATTGCAAAAGATGTATCGAACTTATTTTTTATTGTGCATTTGAACAATTCAAAATCGTTCTTTATTAAATGATCAATATTTATCAATTTGCAAACTATTATCGACCCTTTTATTTGATTTTCATGAGAAGTTCTTATCCTTGCCTTGTTCATCAATTCCAAGGTGATCATTGAATGTCTTCTAGACTTTGCATCATGGGAATTTTCCAAGCCATTGTTGCTCAAACATTCACATTGCATGCTCTTGCCACCGTCATTCATCAACTTGAACTTGCTTTTGATTGAATACTAAAATTCATTTTAAGTGACTTGCATCGCTAAAAGCAGTGATGAACAATGCACGAAGAGAGGCAATGCTTTCAAAAAGTAGTACTTAAAAGTAGTAACGATATTAATGAGCATTGCTTAAAAGTAGTAGTGACACTAAGAAGCACCGCTTAAAAGCAATAGTGACATGAGGTGGTATTGCTTAAAAGTAGCAGTAGCATGAGGCGGCATTGCTTAAAAGTAGCAGTGTTACTGAAAAGCACTGCTTAAAAGCAGCAGTGACATGAAGAGGCATTGCTTAAAAGCAGTAGTGCTACTAAGAGGCACTGCTTATTTTCCATGCCTTAGCCAAATTTTCATGATTTTCATTTGTTTTGTATTTTGTATTTTGTATTTTTTATTTTAATTTTTAAATTTTTTGTATTTTCAAATTTTTTTATTTTTTTGGATTTTTTAAAATTTTATTTTTTTATATTTTTTAAATGTTTAATTTTTTGCATTTTTTGAATTTTGACTCTGACTTTAAATTAAGACACCCTATTCTACGACTATGCTTAAAAAGTGGGGGTCCACATTTACAATGGGGTGATGTTAGGGGCATGCATGCAAGAGAATTATTAATGGATGGTACTCATTTTTGGAAGGATTGGATGGATGGATGGCCTCGGAAGGGAAGGGGATAATTATTGGATGGACGGGTAGGACAGGACAGGACAAATTGGATTTGGATGGAAGCCCCCCTTTCAATTATTGTCGCCATGATGAACTATTAATGGAATTCCAACATTCCTCAATTTTTCTGGGTCCCCGGGTCTTCACGATAATAAAAATTAGTAATAGATGGACAGACAAGACAGGAGGACAACAAGTCCACATATTTCTATTGGCTACATCGAGTACTTTATGAAGGGGCCAAACTTATTGACAGCTTCATTTTTATAGTGGTAACATATGTTAAAGGTGACTATTGTTTTGATGGTAAAATTACCTCGACTTCGATGAAGTGTGCTTTGATTAGTTGTCACATACATATTTGGGAGTAGCATCACTATTTTTGTAGCCTCTCATTTGTCCAAGGATTCTATTGGGCTACATATTAAATTATTAAAGGCTGATAGATTTCTCTTATTGATACCATGTTGGAATTTGCAACTTCAAAAGTCAAGATAATGAGTGCAAGCAACTTTCACAAAAAAGAGAGAAATAATATGATTCACCAAGAAAACGATTGTATTGAGATGACTTGATAAATTACAATGAGCTTTCTTGTATAGGCAAGAGATGATGGAGTAGTTACAACTACCATGAAACAAAATTAAATGCATAAAACTGATATGATGACACCTTAGATAACTTACTTGAACAATATTAAATGATTGTGTCATGTGACAACTACGCTATCCTAAGTAAACATGTGTGAATAGGTGCTAACCAAGAACTAGCTAGGGTGTGTCCTTATTCACACTAACACATATCTTAAGTGCAACTTAGGGAGACAAATAATAATGCAAATGATACAAGACTAATATTAAGATGCAATATATAAGTCCTGACAGCTAGGCCATGTTAGGTACCTATGCACAACTAATCTCTTATAAATAGAAAAAAATAGAAAAGTATGTGGGACAAAATTCCTCTCGAAAAATGAGATAATATAAATGAAGATAAGTGATAGGATGAGTGATGAATTGAGGTCTCAACATCAATACCCCCAGAAAAACATTCATCATGAGAATACAATTGATGTCCCCCATAAGAAAGAAAGTGAGAGACTATATAGCTATCCATAATGAATAAACGCCTACAAGAATGGTAAATTTTTTAAAGAAAAACATGATCCAACACTTGCAAACCACTTGTCTCCCTTTAAGAAAAAATAAAACTATCTAAAAATGTAGGGACATTAGAAAATTTGAAGGCCCGAGTACAATTGATCTATGAGTGGCAATGAGGTGGTGGAAGTTGCACAAGGTACATGATATAAAATCTCTGATCGATGCAAAAAGAATGAAAGCAACCGATAAAACTTGCCCAATGAATGATCGTTGTAACCGAAAATTGTATTTCACTCCATGCTGCTACTAAGAATAAAGTTGATGTGCCTCTAAAGAAGAGGTGCCTCTAAAGATATTGCCATGGGAAATAGATGGCTTGGAGCCCATCAAACAAAAAGAGAAATCTATCAGTATCCAATAATTTAATACACACCCCAATAGAATCATTGAACTAATGACACGCTATAAAATAGTGATGCCACTCCCAAATACATGTGTCATGGCTAATCAAAGAACACTTCATGGAAGTTGAGGCAATTTTACTATCAAAACAATAGTTACCTTTAATATAGGTTGCTGCTATAAAAGTAAAGCTATCAATAAACCAGGCCCCTTTATAAAGTCTATGTAGCCAGTAGAAAGATGTGGGCTTTAAATAAAATTACTCCAATTGCACCAACGAGAAACAGATAGAGGCAACTATGTGAAATATGAGCCTTCGTGTACAAAGAAATGGCATTCCACCGAGAAAATGTCGGATCAATCACAAACTAGTAAAACAAATTAAGTCTGCATGTGCTAAGCAGAAGAGTGGTGGTATGAAGTGGAGTCGATGACCAATGAGATATCTCAACGTTGAGAGTCGTCGAGCTAGGAAATGATGAACACAATCCATCCAAAGCAATGATGCCCAACAAATTAAAAGCGACCTCTAAACGATGCCAAACAACCACCAAAAATTAATCTATGCTAGCAAAAAAAAATATCGAACCAAGCATAAGGAACTATGGCATTAAAAAAAAAATCTCCAAACCCAATCAAAAATCGTAAAGAAAATGATATTAAAGGCTTGAGTGGGTGGTAGGGGGTGTGGCACAATCCTGGTGAATGAATGTCGCTGATGATGCTGAGCGAGTGTGAAGTGCGAGGTAACACCATAGAACTTAGAGTACAAATTGCAACCAATAATAAGCACTGCTAGCCAACAACAAATTATAGCCACATATAATAAATGACTATTCACCAAAAATTAAAAAAAATTAAAAATGATATAGCCAGATCCGATTCTAGAATGGATTCTAAAAGAATGGAAGCAAATTAAGTATGGGCAAATTACTTGGTAGTAAGGTATTTCATTTGGGTTAGGGGTATCTCTACATGATATGTGGAACTGTTTTATCATAAAATTAATAAAACAAAATTTTCAATTGAGGCCATAAATATCTTTCATTAGCTAGGAAGATTCAAGTGATAAACTATATTTATCTAGCCTCTCATATCTACTATTCCTACTAGATACAGTCAAAAAGGGGTTATGAAGACCTTAATAAGCTCATTCAACAATTCTAATGGACTAATTGGAATAGAAAAATGAGTTTCAAATCCTCTTCTTGGACACACTACATACAACCACAAAATAGAGGTGGACTAGGTCTCTTGGACCTTAGGACACAAGGAATTCGTTTAGCTGCAAAGTAGATAATAAGAGGTATATCTGGTGATGAACAATAGAAAATCTTGGTGCATCACCGGATAGAACTTGCTGATATAAATAACTAGTGGCAAAATATGGGATAGCTAAATAAAATTTTATTAGCCCCCTTCTTTTGTGTTAAAGCTTCATTTCCATTGCAATCCATTTGGAAAACTTGGAAACAAGTATGTCATTTTCTAGATTGGAGGAAAGATTCATTGCAACATGGTTTCAGCTTTGCTAACTCCTCTATTTTGTGAAACTAACTGATTCAATATCAGAGGCAACCATTGGCTTCCATCTTTCCTACACAAGCCTATTATTTTTTCAAGAAAGGGATAAGATAGTTCAGAGATATTTGGGACTTCAGTGCTCTTGACTGGACCAACTGACAAATTTATAAAATTTCCTTTTGTCTAAATAACAGAGTTAAGGGGTTCTTGGTTTTTGTTAAATCTTTGGTTCCTATGGAACTTTTTCTAAAATTTTGCACACCCCTATAGTGTAATTTATTCAAGGATTGGCAATGGCTTGATAACTATCCATTTGCTTCTTTTCCTTTGAAGAATATTTACCTTAAATTTCTTATGTCATTGAAATTAAATCCAAGATTTAATAACAAATGGAATTGTAGATTGAAAGAAAATAATTGGAGGAGCTTAAGTGCTCAAATTTGGAAGACTAAGGTGGAAGCAAATGTTCAAATACTATCCTAGAAAAGCTTGCACCATAAGTTTACAATAGGGGAAAATTAAATTATTTGAAATTATAATCAACTAATTGCCCATTCTATCGGAGTAGGGAAAGTTTAAAACACGTATTTTGGGACTATTTGAGAATGAAAAAGAAATGGAATATCATATTTAACCACTTTCCTTCTATTTTAGGTTTTTCTTTACTGTGAAAAGAAGCACTTTTTGGTTTGAGACTTCATAAGAATGTGATTGTTGATTCTGTGAGGCAGTACGTTTTGTTGCACATTTGGAAAAGTAGATGTTCTACAGTGGTTTTTCAGGAAGTAGATATTCTAAATTTTTACTATGATATTATGTTTCATTTCATCTTTTTATGTTCGTAACTGAAGAAGAAAGCTTATAGAAGATGAGATAAAATACCAGTTTTTGCATCTTAATGAAGGTGAAATCAAATGTGCTAGGCAACTACAAGACATATTCAATTTTTCAATGTAATATGCTACTTTAGTTGGTTGAAATATACCTAGTTGGTTATAATACAATCTTATATATCTAGACATGTTAGAATCTTGTTGACTATGTTGTGTTGGTTCAATAGGGTGTAGTTGTGTTTTCTTTTCTTTTTTATGTATAGTCCCATTGGAATGCAATTATTTTTATCATATCTATTATGCTTCGATCAATACAAAAAAAAACACACACAATATATATTAGCCAAGCAATGTTGAGAATGCCCTAGGCTTAAATGCTTTTGCATGCTTAAACTAGTAAACCCTATTTCCATTACATTACAATCATCTTCTTCCAAAATCTTTTGGATTCATGCTAAATTATTTAATAGATAAATTAGACTTCTACATGGTCTTCTTGTTAGAGAAAACAAAAGTTTTATTTGTTGGGTTACCCAAGTTAAAATATTAGCTATCCAACTAAGATCAAGATAGCTCTTAAACTATTATTGACATCGTTCCTCCTCATATGCTTCATAAGATTGAGGCCAAGTCCATTAAACCTTCGTGAAAGGATAAGAAACATCTTAAAATGCTAATTTACAATTGCAAACATCACAAGTAATACAAGTGATTCACCCTTTATGTTTTTGTGGTGGACAAAATAAACCACAGTTAGCACCTCTAGATTTCACTTGACACTCAGTACTTTGTGTGGTCATTCATTAACCTAAATTCTAGCTTATTTTACATGTTGCATTACGTACCAAGGTCCTTCACTTGGTTCCACTTTAACTTGTACAAGATTTCTCAACTCATATTATCCCTTTCATGGATAATTGGAATCTCTAAAGCATCCTTTAAATGTTTTTGTTCCAAAGCTCATAAAGAGTGGATCTGGGTACATGATTTCTTCAATGCTTTTGCAGTAACCCTTTAACATGACATATGGTGTTGCTAGGTGAATGACCCCACTTAGTTCAAATTTATCTAGATTTGGCCTACTTTTATGGTGGATATTCTCTTTAGTATGTACAAAAGTGGAAATTTATTATTTTTCTATTTGTTCAATTGATTATCACTTTTCTTTGCACACTAATGCTATGAATTTCTCTAATGTGCTTATGTAGGTCCAAGTGCAAGCTTGTAAATTTCCTCATCTATAGGATCTTCTTTCCACAATAGTAATGTTCCCTAAATGATTGCTAGAGTACCAAAATCTAATTCATCCCAACCTTATGGGTGTGGGTGTGGTTGTAATCAATATATCATATGAGATTATGGATCCACATCTTGAGGTTCTCAATTAAGGTTCCCACGGATGATTTTAGCCCTTTTGGCCGTCTTTTGCCTCTTCTCATGGGTGTGGTCCTCCTAGTTGGTCAGATTCTAGCAAGTTCCCTCTCTTGGGGTTAGTAATTTCCGTTATTTACACATAAAATTTGTAGAAGATCAAGAGGAAGAGGGTGATCTTATTGATTGAGAGCCCATTGACAATGGTACCATTCTTGTTGACATAGGGGGAAAACTTAATTATTGTAATCCCTCTTCTATAGGTTTTACTTTTTTCACTTAATAGTTTTATTCATGTTTACTATTGATTAGAATTTATCATTTATTTTTAGTCTTTTTTTTAAACTTAGTCATATTTCTACTATACACATTTTTTTTTGTGACCAATGATCATTATCTTTTTAATTAATAAAAAATATTACACACCTTATCTATATGAAAGATAATATTTAGTTTTCAATTGGTTGAGCATGATTGGTGAGGATGCAGATACGTTCCTTGATTATACAGTCATTACGGATCAAATTTTCTAATACTATAATATAAAGGATAAGACTAAGATTGTGCTTAGACAACTTTAATGGAATACATGACCCTCAATCTTTAATTCTCATTCACAAACAATAACATAAATTGATGCTCACAATACCTATAAATTATAGAAACCATCTAAAACAAATATAATTATTTTCAATATATCTACTAATTAAAAGTTAGCATAAAATTTTAATCTTTAGATATATAGTTAAATTTGTTATTTCAAATAAATAAACATCCTAAAACCAATATCTTCCGACAAACTTTCAAATAAACATTGTTTAAAAACAACTTGAAAACGAATAAGTAGAGAGAAATAAGTATAAAAGCCTCACTTTTTTCTCATTTTCAGGACTTTTTGACTACACGCAAAAGCCTTTTGTTCCGATTCCCACAACTTTTTGACTGCACTCTTGCCTGAGCATAAAAATAAATTAAATAATGTATAAAAGCTCTAACTTTCCCTTCTCTTTCGTGTGAAACATTTGCCTTTTTTTAACTCACTTCCACGACTTTTTGACTCCGATTTGCATGCGCTTCATGTTAATTACTTAAGCGTACGAGCTGGGATTACTGGAATGAAACCTTTACTCAAAGTGGCCGATATTTACGGGATGTATTTTGTGCCACCCGTATAAAGTCATTTTTATACCCTATTTTTATTGTAGATAGAAACTGAAAGCCATGTCTGTGCTTATCCTGCTTATCCTTGTGTTGAATGTATGTCTTCGAGCACAAACCCACACAAGTTTCCTCTTCAACAAATTCAATGCATCCACCCTTTACCAGGTCGAAACTTCCTCAATCCGCTCCGGTGCCATCTGCCTCACCAATCAATCACAACACATGTCTGGCCGCGCTTTATATACTCATCCTGTGCGGATGAAAGATCCCAACTCCAGAAACACGAGCTCATCGTTCAGCACCACCTTCGTATTCGCTATGGTTCCTTCTTCCTCCGATCCTCCACGCAGCGGGCACGGGATGGCCTTTATGATCACACCCACCAAGTTTCCAGTGGAGCAGTCATCGTCTCACTTCCTCGGTTTGTTGAAGAGTTCCAGCGTAGGGAAGCCTGAAAATCATCTCTTTGCCGTCGAGTTCGACACAATCCTCAACGAGGACTGCCAAGACATCAACGACAATCATGTCGGCGTGGATCTCAACGACCTCAACTCTGTAAAGGCTGAAATAGCCGGCTACAGGATTAGCAACCAGTTGCATGAAATAGATCTCAACAGTGGTCACAATATCCAGGCTTGGATCGACTATGATCATATGCAACAGGAATTGAATGTCACAATTGTAGAAGCCGGTTCAGTTCGACCCAAAGAGCCTCTTATATCTCTCAAGATTATGACTCTGTCCAATATTTTCGAAGAAGAAATGTACGTTGGTTTCTCTGCAGCACCGGGAACCGTCGTTCAAGACCACTGTGTCCTCGCCTGGAGCTTCAGCACAAATGGATCCTCACCTGAGCTGGATATATCTCATCTTCCTTCCCTCATTATGCGTAAGGATTCCAACTCTCGACTTATTATCGAAATTACTACAGCTTTGGTACTTGTGTTGTCTTTTCTGATTGCTGCAGGGGTTTTTGGGCGGAAGAGAAATAAGTACAGAGACGTTATAGAAGAATGGGAGATGGAGTATTGGCCTCACAGGTTTAAATACAAAGACCTGCATATTGCAACCAAAGGCTTCCGAGACGAACAAGTTTTGGGCTGTGGAGGTTTCGGTCGGGTGTACAAAGGAGTCGTCCCTGCTAGCGGCCTTGAAGTTGCTGTAAAGTCCATCTTTAAAGAATGAAGGTGGGCAGAGACAGAAGAAAAACAGAAACTAAAAGATTTTACACAGAATATTACAATTCATTGCCATTGCAGAAACAAATTACATGAGCCTCTTAAATAGAGGTCTTTCGAATTATCCAGAATGAGAAACAGTAAACAACGTGGGCGGTGAAGAGTCGGTGGCAAGTCGGTAAAGTCAACAACATTACTGCAGGAAAGTTCCATATTAAATAGTGCAGTTGGAAGAAGCTTCTCTTCGGTGGGAGAAATTAATGTCTTCCAACACTCCCCCCTAATTTCTACCACTAATTACATTAATATTTACAATATTCAAATTTTCTCTTAAATATTCAAATTGATCTTGTGCTAATGCTTTTGTGAATATATCAGCGAGTTGCTCCTTTGATCTACAATGTTGTAGAATGATTTCTCCATTGTTGATCAATTCTCGAATGAAGTGATACCTAGTATCAATGTGCTTTGTCCTCTTGTGAAAAACATGATTCTTTGATAGTGCAATGGTGGACTTGTTGTCACAATAGATTGTAGTAGGCTCCTTTTGCTCATGCTTTAGATCCTTCAAGACTCTTCGCATCCATACTGCTTGACATGCCGCTGATGTACCTGCCACATACTCTGCTTCTGCTGATGAAATTGTCACGATTGGCTGCTTCTTTGATGCCCATGCCACAATACCTGTTCCAAGATGAAATGCATATCCAGATGTACTCTTTCGATCATCTATATTTCCTGCAAAATCACTATCAGTATATCCAATCAATTGAAAATCATTTGTGATGGAATACAATATTCCATAATCCAGGGTTCCTGCAATATATCTCAATATTCTTTTTCCTGCTTGCCAATGTGAATTTTTGGGTTAGTCCATAAATCTAGAAATTAGACTGACTCCATACATTATATCCGGCCTAGTTGCTGTCAAATACATCAAACTACCAACCAATTTTTTGAATATAGTTGTGTCAAAATCCATCTCATTATCTTCTCTGCTAAGTTTTATGCCTGTTGCTACAGGAGAAGAAACTGGACTACAATTTATCATTCTGAACCTTCTCAAAACATTTTTTGCATATTTACTTTGACAAATGAAAATGCCCTTATCATTTTGAGTGACTTCAATACCAAGAAAATATTTCATCAAACCCAAGTCTGTCATCTCAAATTCTTTCTTCATTTCAAATTTAAACATGTCAATAGAAAGATTGCCTGTAAAGATCAAATCATCAACATACAAGCAAACAATCAAAATCTGACCTTGTTCATTGACCTTGATGTAAAGTGTGGGCTCACTAGTACATCTATTGAATCCATTCTTCAACATGTATGAATCTATCCTACTATACCAAGCTCTTGGTGCTTGCTTCAATCCATAGAGTGCCTTCTTCAACTTGTAAACCTTGCCTTCATATCCTTTTATCTCATATCCTGGTGGCTGCTGCACATATACTTCTTCTTCCAAATATCCATTCAAAAAGGCTGATTTAACATCCATTTGATAAACCTGCCAATTGTTTTGAGCTGCAATAGCTAGTACCATTCTAACAGTATCAAGTCTTGCTACAGGTGCAAATGTTTCATTATAATCAACCCCATATTCTTGTGCAAACCCCTTAGCTACCAATCTTGCCTTATGTTTGTCAATTTCTCCATTTGCTTTATACTTAGTTTTATAAACCCATTTCACGCCTATGCATTCTTTGTCTTTAGGCAAATCAACTAATTTCCATGTATTATTTTTCTCAATAGATTCCATTTCATCATTCATTGCATTAATCCAATGTTCATCCTTAATTGCATCTTCAAAATATATAGGATCTTGAGCAAATAAAGCAAAGTTTGATTGCAAATCTATCTTATCTCCTTGATCATAAATTTCTTGCAAACTTTTAGTCTTCTTACTTCTAAGCCTTGGTCTCAATGATGCAAGTGTAGGATTTGAGTCATTACTTACTTGTGGACTTGATGAATCTCCTTGCTCAACTTGCCTTTGTGAGTTATCTCCTTGTGTATTTCTTGATGGAGTTCCTCCTTGTTCATTTGATTGATCTTCTTGGTCTTCTTGATCTTTTCCTTCTTGTTCATTGTAAGGCATTCTCGTAGCACCTGTAATTGTATTGTCTATACTTCCATTCCAAGATTCTTCTTCTTTGAACACAACATCTCTACTTACAATGACCTTTTTGGTTATAGGATTAAACAACTTATATGCCTTAGAATATTCATCATAACCAATAAAAATGCATTTTTCACTCTTATCATCCAACTTACTTCTTGTTTCCTTAGGCACATGTGCATATGCAATACAACCAAATACTCTAAAATGAGAAACACTATGATGCTTACCACTCCATGCCTGTTGTGGAATCATATCTGTCACAATCTTTGTTGGACTTCTGTTCAAAATATAAACTGCACAAGCAACTGCTTCAGCCCAATACTCATTAGGTAGATTCTTACCTTTTAACATGCTCCTTGCCATCTCCATTATTGTTCGATTCTTCCTTTCTGCAACACCATTCTGCTGAGGTGTGTAACTTGTAGTGAATTTCTTCTTTATTCCATGATACCTGCAATAATCCAAAAATTCATTTGACTTGTATTCTCCTCCTCTATCTGATCTCAATACCTTGATGGATAAACCACTCTGTTTTTCAACCAATGCCTTGAACTCCTTAAATTTGCCAAATGTCTCAGATTTATATTTGAGAAAATAAACCCATGTTTTTCTACTAAAGTCATCAATGAATGTTAGAAAATAAATGCTCCCCCCTAATGATGGTGTTTTCATTGGACCACATAAATCTGTATGCACAATTTCTAAAGGTGCCCAAGCTCTGTAAGTCTTTTCTTTTGAAAACTTTTGCCTATGTTGCTTAGCCAAAATACAACTTTCACATGAACTCAATGGTGCTTCAATAGGGGGTAAACCTCTTACCATATCCTTTTTTTGCAACAAACATAATCCTTTGAAATTTAGATGACCATACCTCAAATGCCATTTCCATGCTTGATCTTGATTTGATGCCTTGAAACTTACTCCCATCTCCTCCATCATTTCACTCTTCATGCGAAGTGGGAACATTTTGTTGTTTGTCATTTCAACCTTTGCAATCACCATGTTACTAGGAGAAATATCAAATATAGTGCAAACATTATTTTCAAAAGCAACTCTATAACCTTTTTGAATAAGTTGTCCCACACTTATGAGATTATGCTTCAAACTAGGTACAAAATAAACATCAGGAATAGTTTTCTTACCAAGCTTTGTTATCACCTTAATTGCACCTTTTCCCATGACTTCAACAATGTTATCATTGCCCAATTTAATTTCTGATTTAACTGAAGTATCCAAATTCTCAAACAAATCTTTATTTCCAGTCATATGATTACTACACCCACTATCTAGAAACCAAATATTACTTGAATTTTCTTGAGCTACATGACATGTAATAAACAATGTCTCAGAACTACTCTCAGAAAAATTTGCATTTTGCTTTCCCATATCTGCTTGTTTCTTTCGACATTCATTTGCCAAGTGACCATACTTCTTACAATAATAACATTGAACATTTGTTTTGTCATACCTTTGTGGTGCCTGATTGTTATTGCGGCCCCTTGGAATGAAATTTTGATTTCTCCTTCCTCCTGGATCTGGACTCTTTCTTTCTTCTCTTTGGTAACTATATCTTCCTCTTCCTCTTCCTCTGAATCCTGGATTTCCTCTTCCTCTGCCTCTGCCAAATGTCATTTGTGTTTTGAATGCATTCTCTAATGAGCTATTGTCATTCCTATTCCACCTGTCTTCAAAATTTTTAAAGAACCAACCAACTCATCTATAGAATATGTAGTCAAATCTTTAGATTCTTCAATTACCACAACAATTGCATCAAATTTTTTAGGCAAACTTCTTAAAACCTTTTCTACAACCTTTTGATCTGTTAAGTCATCACCATTCTGCCTTATTTGATTAATCAAATTTGTAACACGATATGTAAATTGATCTACTGATTCAGATTCCTTCATTTGCAAATTTTCAAATTCTCTTCTAAGTGCTTGTAGTTTGGCAATTTTTACCTTACTAGTACCTTGATATGTTGTCTCTAGGATGTCCCATGCTTGCTTGGCTGTAGTGGCTGGTTTAATCCTTCCGACAACCGAATCATCCAATGCTTGCCCGATTATCTGCAAAGCCCTTCTATCCTTTTGCCTATTTTCTTCAAGCTTTTTCTTATCATCTGGACTCAAGGTAGACTCATTTTGTGGTTCAATATAACCATTTATAACTATATCTGATAACTCACATGAATTGAATGTCAACTTCATTCTAAAAGCCCAATTATCATAATTTTTACCAGAAAATATTGGAATTAAAGGTTGAAAGTTACCAGATGCCATACTTTAAAAAGAAAAAACAGAGGATTGGAGGAGAGACACAGAAACACAGAGGAGAAGAGACACAGGAGAAACCCGTAAATGGGCTCTATGCACTTGATAGCACTAACTTAGCGATGCTCACACACCAAAATGTTGAACCTCACACGTCATAGATCACACAGCAAAGATTACAGAAGTAAAACAACGCATAGGATGCAAACTGAAACACACTTCTCCTGAACACCTTCGGCTCTGATAAAGACACAATCCACAGCAGGATTTGACAAAGCGAACTTCTGCAACCATGAAAGCAGAATACTAATAGAGAACAGGCTGCAAATTGGAGCGCATTTTGACTTCAGGCTTCTCTCCTCTGGCATCCTCCTTTCAGCTACTAGACTTTGAGCAGATACACTTCTAACGCAGCCAGACCACTTTCCCAGATTTGGTCCAAGGAATCTTATTTGCTCCCACACGAATCACTCTTCTGGCTCCAGGCAGCTCATAACCATCAGCTCTGATACCACATGAAGGTGGGCAGAGACAGAAGAAAAACAGAAACTAAAAGATTTTACACAGAATATTACAATTCATTGCCATTGCAGAAACAAATTACATGAGCCTCTTAAATAGAGGTCTTTCGAATTATCCAGAATGAGAAACAGTAAACAACGTGGGCGGTGAAGAGTCGGTGGCAAGTCGGTAAAGTCAACAACATTACTGCAGGAAAGTTCCATATTAAATAGTGCAGTTGGAAGAAGCTTCTCTTCGGTGGGAGAAATTAATGTCTTCCAACAAAGAAGCCAACGAAGCTCTCAAGGAATTCATTGCAAAAATTTCAAGTCTGGGGCGTTTACAGCACCGGAATCCTGTACAAATCAGCGGCTACTGCAGGAGGGGAGCAAAGCTATTCATAGTGTATAACTACATGCCAAACGGAAGCCTGGACAAGATGATATTTGGGAAGACGAAGAGCGTGCTGGAATGGGCTCAGAGGTACAGAATTCTGAGGGACGTGGGTGCAGGATTGCTGTATCTTCACGAAGAGTGGGAGAAAAGGGTAGTGCACAGAGACATCAAATCCAGCAATGTTTTGTTGGATTCTGAACTCGATAAAAAGCTGGGCGACTTCGGGCTTGCTCGTCTGTACGAGTATAGAGGAGACCCACAAACTGTTCGTGTGGTGGGTACGCTAGGATACGTCGCACCAGAGCTGGTACACACAGGAAAAGCCGGTCCTAGCGCATATGTGTTCAGTTTTGGTATCTTAATGTTGGAGGTTGCTTGCGGGAGAAGGCCTGTGGATCCCTCTCTGGATGCTTCCCAGATGGTAATGGTGGATTAAGTGAGAGAGCTGCATGCGGAAGGCAGGCTCACAGATGCAGCAGATCCCAATCTTGGTGGTGAATATGTTGAAGATGAAATGGAGAAGGTGCTGAAGTTAGGACTGCTGTGCTGCAATCCTAAGCCAGAGGCGAGACCTGCAATGAGACAGGTATTGCAGATAATTGAAGGGGAGGCGTCTGTTCCCAGTTTAGTTCCTTATGAGAGGAGTGGAGGTAACACTAGTAGTTCAACTCCAGACACAGGAGAATCTTATGCGTGAACTTCCAACTCCCTAGAGGGGGCTGGCTCACTAAGCTGACAGAGCTTCCGTAGCTGGGCCCACAAGAGTACTTTTCCTGTTCCTTTGTCAGTTACGTTTGAAAAGGTTTTATTCACCGTTTCCGTTATACCCTTGCCATTTAATGTCTTATATTTGAAAAGGTGTGATAAAAAGAAGATAGAAAGGGGATATAAATAATACCCTTTAAACCACAAATATCTTATATTTGGTATCCTTTAAAATCTGTATTTAACCTATTCATCTGTTTTATTAGTTTGATTTAGTTTTGTTTTATAGGATTAAAAAAAAAAAAAATTATTATAGTAATAAGATTTAAATTTATATATTTTATTTATTTTATGTTTTAATTATAATAATTAAAAATTTATTGTATTTGGTTCACATAAAATTATTTTTATATTACTTTTATAAAATGTTTTTTTTTTTTAATTTAAGAAATGTATTTTTTATTTTAAGAAATATTTCGCTTTATTTCTAATATATTATATATTTTAATAATAATATATTTTATTTAATTTATGTTTTAATTATAATAATTAAAAATTTATTCTATTTGGTTCACATAAAATTATTTTTATATTACTTTTATAAAATGTTTTTTTTTTTTTAATTTAAGAAATGTATTTTTTATTTTAAGAAATATTTCTCTTTATTTCTATTATTTACTATATTATATTTTTAATCTATAAATTATTAATTTGTAATTAAAAAATATGTATAATTTTAGATATTTCATAATTTTAATGATATAAATCATTTTAACATTACATAATATATTTGATAATTTTATGGTTGATAATTATGAATATAATCATTTATTTTTATTAAAAATATTAAATATATAGATAAGATATCTTAGTATAATCAAATTTATCATTTTGAAATATTTAATATTCAAGAATTAACATAATAAATTTGACCAAATATAAAATATTCGAGCAATAAAATAATAAATTTGATAACGTAATGACTAAATATTTTAAACCACGTTGATGATCCATGGCCAAATGTGTGAGAGATATTAGAGTAAGAGTGATCACTCCACACGTTAAGTTAAAAATTGATGCACAACCAAATCTAAATACAATAATACATAACCTTATGACTAATAATTTAAGAAAAAATATATGTTTTAAAAAATTTATTTATATTAAAAATTTATAAATTATTTAATTATCTCTATATTTTATTTTTATGATGTATTATTTAAAAATATTATAAATTGCATATATTTTATTCAAATTTTGTAGGTATGTCTCATCCAAAATTATATGACCATATTAAATTCATCACATTCAATTGACCTAGTAAGTAGATGTATTTATTCTAATGGATGCAACTTCCTACCCAACATATGTAAATGCTATGATATAACTTGTAGCACAATCTAATACTCTTAAAATTTGTTAGCATAAAAAAAATTAGAGTTTAATGTTATTTATTCATATTACATTTGATATTAGTTAGTGAATTGTGAATTCCATGGGCTATTGCCTACAAATGTAATATTGTTGTGGGTAAAATTGACATGGAATAAGTTGTTCATAGTGAAATTTTAAATTTGGTATGTAAAGAAGCTATTTAAAAAAACACATAAAAGTGAACTTATAAAAAGAGGTCATAGAAATTCATGTTTAATAGATATATAAATACATTATGAATGAATACACCTTTTAACCATATTTTAAAATTGTTAATTTTTATTTTGATATGAAAGAAAAAATAAAAGTATTAAAAATCATATATATTTTACATTTAAGAAAACTTTCTCAAATTTGCTTCCAAATTTCTCTTTCATAGTTATGAGGATGAACCCATGATTGTGGACTTGATATAGGATAAAATAGATGGATATATAATGATAAACATAGTGTATAAGAATTAATTCATATATATTTGATAATAGATGGATACATCAAGTGTATAGGAACATGTGGCATAAAAGTAGGGTGTTAATACGTATGAAATTGTATGCAAATAAAGATGAGGTAAAATCTATGTAAATATGTTTGACTCTATATTAGATATATAAGAGTATTGACATTTGTCATCATACATATGTATCAAAACGTTGTCCAAAAATAAGCATAAAATAAAATGAAAAAAATGTATTTTTTTCATCCTTACAATTATATAGAAAAATAAAACTATTGAAATAATTAAAGATAAAGATAATTTTTTAAAATGACTAAAAAATTTAACATATATCTTTCATCTAAAATATATACAAATTTAACTCAAATTATACATATACTTACTTAAAGACATTAAAAGACATTAATTCAAATCAATTAAAATTTGAACGTTATAATTACATACATTAAAAACATGAAAACATTAGATTAAAAAAATTATTAATAAAAATTAAATAAAAAAATTAAATTAAATAATTTAAAATTAATTTGTTAATATATTAAATAAATATAATATAATTAAAAATATAAATAAAATTAAATAATCATTATCATAAAATATATTTTTCAAAATATTAATAAAAAATATATTTTTAAAAATAAACAGAATAACTTTTATATAAAAATATATTCTTGTTACTTAAATAAAATAACTTTTCACTGACCATAATTTAAAAATAAAAAACATTATCTCAATTTCAATTTTTAAATGTTCCTTAGTATTTAACCTTGTTCAAACTTATATTTAGTATATAATACGTTCATTTTGCCTAAAGTGTATGTTTACATTGGATTTTTCTCATGCTCTGGTACTTGCTCTTTCGTGCAACAAACAGACATTGGATGGCAATGGGATAACCGAAATGGCAAATAAAACCTTTCGAACGGGAATGGCAAAGAGAGTAGGAAAGGTACCATTTAAAGGGATGTTGTGGGCTCGACAAATTAAGTTCTGTCAACTTAGTGTGTGTCGTTCAAGGCTAGTCTTCTAGAAGGATGGTAGTAGAGAGCCTCTTTTGTGTGGACTTGTTGACCAAGGGACCCACTAGTAAATGATTGGATATTTAGTCCCAACTATTACTATGTATTTCTGTCACATTCATCCTAGGGGAAGACTTCCAATAACCATCACCATATTGTCATGTTGACCACCCAATAGTCGTCATAGTGAAAACACCATTAATAAATCTATTTAGTACCAATAGCTGATCATTTTTTGTAATTTTTTGTTCATAATTGGCCCATTTGTGCACAACTATAGAAACATTTGTGCACCACTATTTGGACATTTGTCAACAAGTACTAGCGATTTTGAGTTGATGGTTACTAGAACATCTTTAGTTAGGTATCAAGTGACACTTTGAAATGTGTACTTTTTGACCTTTGTGTGCATAAATGATTCCATAACGTGCATCATTACTATTCAAAAGCCAAATGAATAGCTATAAGCAGTTAAGTCGAATACGAAGACAACTAAAAAAAAATCAAAATCCGATGTACCGTTTAGGATCTGTGGGTGCGCGAAGTTAGCTATGACGGCTACTGGTGCTCTTCCCCTATATCTATTCTAAAGAGTGTCACAACCCTCCTTTATCACTTTTTTTTGATTTAAAATACAAAACTCTATTTATATTCTTTGGATGAATTATGGAATGAATATTGTAAGGGAATAAATTAATAAACCACACACACATGGAAAATGCATATATATTTTAAAATTGTTATTTAATTTCCCTCACCCAAATTAAGGCACATGTTGTAGGAGGAATAAGAAGCTTCTAGAGGCTTCTCCACCTCCTTGCATGTAACTCCTCCCACTAAGCCTAATTAATTTGCATGGAGGCCAAATTGGGAGAAGAATCTCTTTTTTAAATTAAAAAAATAGGTAGTGGGAAATGGAAATTTCTTTTATAAAATAGGTACAAGTTTCAAAAGAAAAGTTAGCTATTCCATAAGAAATTCTGCAATTTCTCCTTTGTAGTCCATTTTTCATTTGCAGCCAAGGTTTTGTTGGGAGGATTTTCTCTTCAACTTGGAGGATCAAGGAAGACTCCACACCATCTTCAAGCATCCAGGTTCCTCCAACTTAGTTCATGCATCTCATTTTTATGGTAGATTAGATTTTAGTAGATTAATTATGAGTACGAAATTTATTGGTATTTTGTTAAAGAATTAGTTTAGATTTTGTAGAAAATGAGAGTCAAGATTTAAATAAGATTCATTGTTGAAATTTCTTGATATGAAATTAGTCCCTAAGATTTTGTAAATAATGAGATTTATTGTTAAATAAGATTCATTGTTTAAATTTTTGATAAGAATGTAGTTTCAGATTTTTAGAAAATAAAATTCATTGTTTTGATAAGAAAATTGTTTCAGATTTTTGTAGAATGAAATTCATTTTTTTTGAAATAAGATTCATTGTTTAAATTTTTAGTTTCCGATTTTAGAGAATAAAATTCATTGTTTTGATAAGATATCTGTCTCAGATTTTTTTAGAATGAGATTCATTTTTTTGAAAATAAGATTCATTAGTTTTAGATTTATTATTCATTGTTTTGATAAGATATCTGTCTCAGATTTTTTTTAGAATGGGATTCATTTTTGAAAATAAGATTCATTAGTTTTAGATTTATTTTTCATTGTTTGATAAGAAAATTGTTTCAGATTTTGTAGAATGAAATTCTTCTTTTTAATTCTGATAAGAAATTAGTTTCAGAGTAAATGGAAATTAGATTCATTTTATTTTGATAAAAATTAGATCTCCCTGTGTGTATAAATAAATCTCCTCTCTCTGTGAACGAATTTTCCCTGTGCAAAGAAATGGATAACTCTCTCTGTGAATGAGATTTTTCCTGTGTAGAGAAATGAATTCCTTTCTCTGTGAATAAGTTTTCCCTATGTAGGAAACAGAAGAAATGGAGAAAAGAATTAAACTCTCTTTATCTGTAAATGTATTTCCCTGTAGAAAAACAAAGAAATGAGAAAAAAATCCTCTGGTTTCTGCTTCATTTTACCTCTGAAATTTATTACCCTGCTTTGAGTAATCTTCAATAACTCATTAAAATTAAATTTATTACTCCTGTATGAGATATAAGAAAAAGATAATAATAATAATATAACATTTATGTACTCATATATATATATATATATATATATACATATATAAATTAAAAAGAACAAAGGCAAGAAAAAAAAACCCCATCAAACGTAGGAAAATCTCCTTAAAACTCCGTAACGCACGGCTTTCCACGTACTCGGTCGCAGTCTGCATGGACGGTTTCAATAAACCGTCGCAGGGTACGGGGGGGGGGCCCACGGCATCCCCTCATCCCTGCGGACCTGCGACTGCAGGGCCGCAGGGGTGATGGGACCCGTGGTCCCCACCCCGCAGCCCCTTTGTATTTACAACAAAAACTTTTTTTTTAAATTCGATTTTTTTTTTGTAATTTAAAGTTGAAAGTTTTAAATTGTTTTTTTTGATAATAATAAACTAAGTTAATTACCATCTAGTTAATTTTTAAGGTTGATAATAATGACATTTAGTGATGATTTTGTTTTCCTTAGTGTACATTTAAGGATATTGACTTTCAATTAAAAATGGGATTAATGATTGTAATTAAACTATCCTTATAGACTTTAAAATCGTAGACTATATTCTTCAAAAAAAAAATTAAGAAATATTGGGACGCTTGATTTGGTCCTTAGAGATTAACTTACCTTATTGCAAATATTTAGATTTGACCGTCATTTTGGACTCCCTAAGTCATCTTACATCATGGATTAATTGCTTTCGTTCATAGCATGCGAATTATTATATCTTTCATGCAGTTACTATTATGCAAGTTTCATTTGTTATGCAAATTTCACTTCAGGTAGTTACTTCCATTGTTTACGCTTCATTTTGTTATTCGTAGTTAGAAAACTAAATAAAGGAAGTTGGAAAACCAAAACTAGCAGCGTTCGGTATATATGGTGCCTCTGGGTCACGCTTACGGGTAATGCCGTCGTGTTGAACTACTGCACTTAACGCCTAATAAAGCTGCATTAACGACGTCTGTGGCATCGTCCCTATAAATCGTCGGGGAGTAATAAGGGACATTTGGAAGATAAAAATCCAAGGGGCGGGTAATCCCTCTTGGATCGATAATTTAATAAGATAACTTTTAATTGAATTTCACACCCGTTGAGATAAACCATAGTAAACCCCTCTTAGGGATGGACTAGTTAAGAGCTCTCATGAAATTGACTTTATTTATTTATTTATTTATTCACCTCGAAGGGATATTGGTGATTTGCAATTGGGCGACATTCATGTTAAGTACTAGGATCTAGTTTTTTTTTTAGGCCACAAGCAATAGGCCATCTTGAGCCTTCGCTTAAGTGCTACCTTCGTGGGTAGCAACCGCAGAGAAACTGTCTGGGACACTGACCCTAGAAAGGGTTGCGTACCCACAAAATCAGTTTACATCAAACCATAGATTAGAAGATAGAACTACATACTTTACGCCTTGATCCCACGCCGAAGTGGGTATGTAGGCAGTCTTGGGACGGAGTTGTCCCTCGTACTCAGGCGTTCGTGGGTGGGGTCTAGGCTTGGTTGAGTAAGAATCCTAATCGAAAGATAAGATAATCAAACTCAATTCAATGCATACTCGGAAGGAATCCCGTATGGATTCGCTTGACTTCCCGAGGCTTTAAGCCAAATTCCGAGGCGGAATTCAAGCTTGTCTTATTTTCTTATTACTCCTAAGGACGGCGACCTCGGTGCATTCTGGTTAGAAGAATGTAGTACTTAGTGAGTGGCTCAGGACCCGAATGGTCCCGATGAGTCTAAGTCTCTGGCCAGAGCATCTCCTATCCCGTTTGGATGGATGCCTACCCTGTATGGGTAGATGCCTATCCCGTATTTGATAGATGAAATTTACGTCCCGTATGGACAACTGCCTAACCCGTATGGTTAGAAGCTCATCCCGAATGGATGAATGCCCAGTCCTATTTGGATGGATGCCCAGAGTATGCAATTGAATAAAACGTAATAAAGAAAAAAAAAAAATATACTCAATTTTTGTTGGATCAATTTTGGTGGGTTATTACATGTGGTATCAGAGCAAAGGTTCAAATCTAGGCCTTGTGCTCACTTCAATTTATTCAACTAAGGGAATGTTTTACAATAATAGAAATTAAATTTTATTCTTCAAAAAGAAACTAACTACATAATTTAACTTCCAGGTAAAACCTCGAATGGCAAGAGGAAGAGGAAGAGGAAGAGGAAGAGGAAGAGGAAGAGGAAGGGGTAATGGAAGACGTACTAGGAGTCAAAGGGAGGAAAACCATGAGGAAAGCCATGAGGAAAACCATGAAGGAAACCACGAGGAAGATCATGAAGAGGATCGACACAACCTAGGTAATAACAGAGATGGGGTCCAAGCTATAATCGACCTTCTAACCGAACAAAGAGATAAAATCAACTTCCTGGAACAATCACTGCAGGACCTTAGGGAAAGGCAGAATGACTATGAGAATAGAAGTGGTACCGAGAATGGAAACCCTGGTAGCAATCAAGGAAATGTGATGGGTAATGGAAAGGAAAATAACATATTAGAACTCTCCAAGGATTTGAAGAAAATCACCCCTCCTAAGTTCGATGGGAGGCAGATTGGTGAAGGGGCTGAGAATTGGCTAAATGAAATGGAGAAATATTTTGAGCTAAGAGATTTCAGCGAAACAACTAAGGCTTTATGGGGCTCCTATCAACTCACAGGGGAGGCGGCTAGTTGGTGGACCAACACCAAGGAACAAAATGGGTATAACAGGGATACAATCACATGGGATCAATTTGTTCACCATTTTCGAGATAGGTGGCTTCCTCAATTGTTCTTTGATGAGAAAGTGACAGAATTCCATAACCTACGTCAAGGGTCCCTATCCGTTCAACAATATTGGGATAAATTCGCCAAGTTGCTTAAGTATGTGCCTATGTACCAAAGGGATGAAGAAGGCCAAGCAAGGAAATTCATTTTGGGGCTGAATACCAACATAGGGGCAGAGGTTGATATGCATGGACCCAGAAACATGAATGAAGTACTTGAAAAGTCCCTAAGGCAAGAGAGGAAGATTCAGACACTAGCAGGACGAAACTATAATGGGAATCACTCATTCAAAAGGAAGCAAGAATTCAATGGAAACACTAATTTCAACAAGGGTCAAAGGAATAACTCTTCCGAAAGGAGACCACCGCCTAATCAATATCAGAGGAATGGAAATGATAATAACAGGGGCAACAATAATAGGGGCAATGATAACAGGGGCAATAATAACAAGGGCAATGATAACAGAGGCAACTATAACAGGAATGACCAGCAGAACAGGATAACTTATCCACCCAGGGGAAATGAAACAAGGAATGATCCCCCTAGAAATCAAGGTAGGAGAGGTCCTCCAGGCGGATGCTTTATGTGTGGGGAAAATCATTTTGCTAGAGACTGCCCCAGGATGCAAGGACAAATTAGAGCCAATCAACCCCAACAAGGGCCCCAACAGAGGATTCATGCAGCAGTTAGGAACCAAAGAAGAAGATACCAGAATGTTCCCGTGGAAACTACAGGTACACTATTTGAACAACCAATATCAATTCTAATTGACACGGGATCATCTGAATGTTTCATCTCACCTGAATTAGTGAACAAATATGCATTTAAAGTTAATCAAATGGAGTCATCATGGACGGTTCAATATGGGGATAAGGCAACTAGAGAAGTAACTAAGTGCTTACCAAGGGCAAAGGTACAATTCCCTGAGTTCGAAACAAGGGTAGATCTCTATGTGGCACCCTTAGGATTATATGATGTAATTATGGGAATGAGTTGGTTAGCAGACCATCAAGCTAATGTAGATTGTTATAGCAAAATTGTTGAATGTTTGGATGATGGGGGGAAAAGGGTCAAAATCCAAGGAAAGTTTAAACCCATTAATGTAGAAACTATCTCAGCAATGCAATTAAAGAAGGAAAGGAGAAGAGGAGGACAAATCTTTATGGTCGAATTTGATGAAGGGAAGGAGGAAAATACACCAACATTTGAAAATACCCCTTTCTTAAGAGAGTTTAGGGATGTTTTTCCAGAAGAACTACCCGGTTTACCCCCTAAGAGAAAGTTTGACTTTTCTATCGAAGTACTCCCAGGAGCTGAACCAGTATCAAAGGCACCTTACCGGATGAACACAACCGAATTACAAGAGCTCAAAATGCAATTAGAGGAACTCTTAGCTAAGGGATTAATAAGGCCAAGTGTATCACCATGGGGAGCGCCAGTTTTATTTGTTAAGAAGAAGGATGGAACCTTAAGGCTATGCATCGACTATAGGATGTTGAACAAAGTTACCATAAAGAATAGATATCCCTTACCTCGCATAGAGGACCTTTTTGACCAAATGAAAGGAGCGGCAGTTTTCTCCAAGATAGATCTTCGGTCAGGGTACCATCAACTCAGAATTAAGGAAGAAGACATTCCAAAGACAGCTTTCAGGACGAGATATGGACACTATGAATACACAGTAGTTCCTTTTGGAGTAACTAATGCCCCAGTTGCATTCATGAACCTGATGAATAGTGTATTCCATGACTACTTGGATAAGTTTGTTTTGGTATTCTTGGATGACATTTTGATTTATTCTAGAAATGAAGAGGAACATTTAGCGCACCTACAGATTGTTTTGCAAAGATTGAGAGAACATAAGTTATATGGAAAATTGTCCAAATGCGCCTTCTTTGAGGAAAAGATTCACTATCTTGGGCATATAATATCGAAGGAAGGAATAGCAGTCGACCCAGATAAAATAAAGGCGATAGTAGAATGGCCAATCCCTAAGAATGTTTCAGAGGTAAGAAGCTTTATGGGGCTAGCAGGTTACTATAGGAGGTTTGTGGAAGGATTCTCTAAGATAGCAAATCCCATCACCTCGTTGCAAAGGAAGGGCAAAAGGTTTGTATGGACCGAGCAAAGTGATAAGGCATTTCAAATCTTGAAGGGAAAACTAACTTCAGCACCCATTCTAAAGGTACCAGACCCAAATGGACACTTCACAGTTGTAACAGATGCTTCTATTGAAGGGTTAGGAGGGGTACTTGTCCAAGATGAAGGGGTGGTGGCTTATGAATCTAGGAAGCTAAAGACTCATGAAGTCAATTATGCACCCCACGACTTAGAGTTGGCAGCAATTGTGCATGCCCTGCAAAAGTGGAGACATTTCTTACTAGGGAAGCCCTTTGAGCTTAAGTCGGACAACCAAGGGCTAAAATACATCTTTACCCAACCTCACTTAAATGCCAGACAAAGAAGGTGGCTAGAGTTCTTAAGCGAATATGACTTTGAGATCGAATATATTAAGGGGAAAGAAAATAGGGTGGCAGATGCCTTAAGTAGGAGAAGACACTTGATGACTATAGCAACCTTCAAAACCTCTTTCAAAAAGCAAGTAATGGATGAACAAGGACATGACCCATGGTATGAGCAAGTCGAATTAACTATAAGACACAACCCGACCGACCCTAAGGTTGAAGGGTACACATTTGATGAAGATGGGCTACTCAGATACAATAACAGAATCTATGTTCCTAATTCAGGGAATTTAAGGGAAGTAGTTTTATTGGAGGCTCACAATGCCCCTTATTCAGGCCACCCAGGAGTTAACAAACTTTATGCAGATCTAAAGAAGTTATACTTTTGGCAAGGGTTGAAGAACGATATTGTCAAGTATGTAGCCAAATGTTTGGAGTGTCAAAGAGTCAAGGCAGAACATAGGCACCTAGCTGGATTGTTACAATCGCACGATGTACCCCAACATAAGTGGCAAGTTATTAGTATGGATTTTGTACAAGGGCTACCCATGTCACCTTCTAGGCATGATGCAATAATGGTGGTAATTGACAAGCTCACTAAGGTGGCACACTTTATACCAGGAAATCTGACAGATGATGCACCCACCTTGGCTAGACGTTTCATTAAGGAGATAGTTAGGTTGCATGGAGTACCAGAGAAAATCATATCAGACAGAGATGCAAGATTCACTTCCAGGTTTTGGACCACTCTTCAATCAGCTCTAGGGACTCAACTAAATTTTAGCACCGCATACCACCCGGAAACTGACGGTCAGACAGAAAGGACAAATCAGATTATGGAAGACCTGCTTCGTATGTACTGCATGGACCAACAGAGAAAATGGGAAGAGTACCTACCTTTGGTAGAGTTTGCCTACAATAATACATATCAAACATCTTTGGGAATGGCACCTTTTGAAGCTTTGTATGGTAGACCATGTCGAACACCCTTGAGTTGGGATAGTCTTGAGGATAGAGTGATTATTGGGCCAGATATGTTGAAAGAAATGGAAAGGAAAACTAAGGAAATTAGGCAAAGGTTGAAGGAAGCCTCGGATAGGCAGAAAAGTTATGCAGATAAAAATAGAACACCAAGGGAGTTTGAAGTAGGAGAGAAAGTCTTCCTAAGGGTTAGGCCACACAAGAGTTCTATAAGATTTGGGAAAAAGACTAAGCTTGCACCTCGTTATGTCGGACCCTTTGAAATATTGGGAAGAATTAATCCAGTTGCTTATCGGTTGGCCTTGCCTCCCCAATTGAGCCGAATCCATGATGTCTTCCATGTATCTCTTCTTAAGAAGTATGTACCTGACAAGAAACACATTTTGAATTGGGATGCCTTGCAGGTCCAAGAAATGGGGGGAATAATGATAGAGCCATTCAGAATCTTGGAGAGGCGCCAGTGCCAGTTGCGCAACAGAGAGGTTGATCAGTGCAAAGTGCAATGGGACCAGTACGACGAGAAGAATGCCACCTGGGAGGATACTAAGGAGATGCAGCAGCTATTTCCCTTTTTGTTTTGAACATGAACTATAAACTCTTTTGAATACATTTAATAAGTGCATCGGGACGATGCACCGATTAAGGGGGGGAGGATGTCACAACCCTCCTTTATCACTTTTTTTTGATTTAAAATACAAAACTCTATTTATATTCTTTGGATGAATTATGGAATGAATATTGTAAGGGAATAAATTAATAAACCACACACACATGGAAAATGCATATATATTTTAAAATTGTTATTTAATTTCCCTCACCCAAATTAAGGCACATGTTGTAGGAGGAATAAGAAGCTTCTAGAGGCTTCTCCACCTCCTTGCATGTAACTCCTCCCACTAAGCCTAATTAATTTGCATGGAGGCCAAATTGGGAGAAGAATCTCTTTTTTAAATTAAAAAAATAGGTAGTGGGAAATGGAAATTTCTTTTATAAAATAGGTACAAGTTTCAAAAGAAAAGTTAGCTATTCCATAAGAAATTCTGCAATTTCTCCTTTGTAGTCCATTTTTCATTTGCAGCCAAGGTTTTGTTGGGAGGATTTTCTCTTCAACTTGGAGGATCAAGGAAGACTCCACACCATCTTCAAGCATCCAGGTTCCTCCAACTTAGTTCATGCATCTCATTTTTATGGTAGATTAGATTTTAGTAGATTAATTATGAGTACGAAATTTATTGGTATTTTGTTAAAGAATTAGTTTAGATTTTGTAGAAAATGAGAGTCAAGATTTAAATAAGATTCATTGTTGAAATTTCTTGATATGAAATTAGTCCCTAAGATTTTGTAAATAATGAGATTTATTGTTAAATAAGATTCATTGTTTAAATTTTTGATAAGAATGTAGTTTCAGATTTTTAGAAAATAAAATTCATTGTTTTGATAAGAAAATTGTTTCAGATTTTTGTAGAATGAAATTCATTTTTTTTGAAATAAGATTCATTGTTTAAATTTTTAGTTTCCGATTTTAGAGAATAAAATTCATTGTTTTGATAAGATATCTGTCTCAGATTTTTTTAGAATGAGATTCATTTTTTTGAAAATAAGATTCATTAGTTTTAGATTTATTATTCATTGTTTTGATAAGATATCTGTCTCAGATTTTTTTTAGAATGGGATTCATTTTTGAAAATAAGATTCATTAGTTTTAGATTTATTTTTCATTGTTTGATAAGAAAATTGTTTCAGATTTTGTAGAATGAAATTCTTCTTTTTAATTCTGATAAGAAATTAGTTTCAGAGTAAATGGAAATTAGATTCATTTTATTTTGATAAAAATTAGATCTCCCTGTGTGTATAAATAAATCTCCTCTCTCTGTGAACGAATTTTCCCTGTGCAAAGAAATGGATAACTCTCTCTGTGAATGAGATTTTTCCTGTGTAGAGAAATGAATTCCTTTCTCTGTGAATAAGTTTTCCCTATGTAGGAAACAGAAGAAATGGAGAAAAGAATTAAACTCTCTTTATCTGTAAATGTATTTCCCTGTAGAAAAACAAAGAAATGAGAAAAAAATCCTCTGGTTTCTGCTTCATTTTACCTCTGAAATTTATTACCCTGCTTTGAGTAATCTTCAATAACTCATTAAAATTAAATTTATTACTCCTGTATGAGATATAAGAAAAAGATAATAATAATAATATAACATTTATGTACTCATATATATATATATATATATATATACATATATAAATTAAAAAGAACAAAGGCAAGAAAAAAAAACCCCATCAAACGTAGGAAAATCTCCTTAAAACTCCGTAACGCACGGCTTTCCACGTACTCGGTCGCAGTCTGCATGGACGGTTTCAATAAACCGTCGCAGGGTACGGGGGGGGGGCCCACGGCATCCCCTCATCCCTGCGGACCTGCGACTGCAGGGCCGCAGGGGTGATGGGACCCGTGGTCCCCACCCCGCAGCCCCTTTGTATTTACAACAAAAACTTTTTTTTTAAATTCGATTTTTTTTTTGTAATTTAAAGTTGAAAGTTTTAAATTGTTTTTTTTGATAATAATAAACTAAGTTAATTACCATCTAGTTAATTTTTAAGGTTGATAATAATGACATTTAGTGATGATTTTGTTTTCCTTAGTGTACATTTAAGGATATTGACTTTCAATTAAAAATGGGATTAATGATTGTAATTAAACTATCCTTATAGACTTTAAAATCGTAGACTATATTCTTCAAAAAAAAAATTAAGAAATATTGGGACGCTTGATTTGGTCCTTAGAGATTAACTTACCTTATTGCAAATATTTAGATTTGACCGTCATTTTGGACTCCCTAAGTCATCTTACATCATGGATTAATTGCTTTCGTTCATAGCATGCGAATTATTATATCTTTCATGCAGTTACTATTATGCAAGTTTCATTTGTTATGCAAATTTCACTTCAGGTAGTTACTTCCATTGTTTACGCTTCATTTTGTTATTCGTAGTTAGAAAACTAAATAAAGGAAGTTGGAAAACCAAAACTAGCAGCGTTCGGTATATATGGTGCCTCTGGGTCACGCTTACGGGTAATGCCGTCGTGTTGAACTACTGCACTTAACGCCTAATAAAGCTGCATTAACGACGTCTGTGGCATCGTCCCTATAAATCGTCGGGGAGTAATAAGGGACATTTGGAAGATAAAAATCCAAGGGGCGGGTAATCCCTCTTGGATCGATAATTTAATAAGATAACTTTTAATTGAATTTCACACCCGTTGAGATAAACCATAGTAAACCCCTCTTAGGGATGGACTAGTTAAGAGCTCTCATGAAATTGACTTTATTTATTTATTTATTTATTCACCTCGAAGGGATATTGGTGATTTGCAATTGGGCGACATTCATGTTAAGTACTAGGATCTAGTTTTTTTTTTAGGCCACAAGCAATAGGCCATCTTGAGCCTTCGCTTAAGTGCTACCTTCGTGGGTAGCAACCGCAGAGAAACTGTCTGGGACACTGACCCTAGAAAGGGTTGCGTACCCACAAAATCAGTTTACATCAAACCATAGATTAGAAGATAGAACTACATACTTTACGCCTTGATCCCACGCCGAAGTGGGTATGTAGGCAGTCTTGGGACGGAGTTGTCCCTCGTACTCAGGCGTTCGTGGGTGGGGTCTAGGCTTGGTTGAGTAAGAATCCTAATCGAAAGATAAGATAATCAAACTCAATTCAATGCATACTCGGAAGGAATCCCGTATGGATTCGCTTGACTTCCCGAGGCTTTAAGCCAAATTCCGAGGCGGAATTCAAGCTTGTCTTATTTTCTTATTACTCCTAAGGACGGCGACCTCGGTGCATTCTGGTTAGAAGAATGTAGTACTTAGTGAGTGGCTCAGGACCCGAATGGTCCCGATGAGTCTAAGTCTCTGGCCAGAGCATCTCCTATCCCGTTTGGATGGATGCCTACCCTGTATGGGTAGATGCCTATCCCGTATTTGATAGATGAAATTTACGTCCCGTATGGACAACTGCCTAACCCGTATGGTTAGAAGCTCATCCCGAATGGATGAATGCCCAGTCCTATTTGGATGGATGCCCAGAGTATGCAATTGAATAAAACGTAATAAAGAAAAAAAAAAAAATATACTCAATTTTTGTTGGATCAATTTTGGTGGGTTATTACAAAGAGGGGACAATATATAGTCTTCTTGACAGCAATAATTTCTCTTCTATGGTAGACTTGACAAAGGGATTGATTTTCATTCTTAGAAAATGTGATAATTATAAGATTTTTGGATTTGATATTTAATATTAATAATAATATTGTATTAATAGTTGTGTTTTTTTTAATAGTAAAAGAATTGATATTTAGTGTTGAAGAGTGTGATAATTATGTGATTCAATAAATATATGGAAAAGAGGATTTGTGTGTTCTTTTAGGATAGGTTAAAGAGTTCAATAGTTAAGTATGTTTCATTTATTTTTTTAATATTTGTTAATTTAATTTTCATGATTTTATATAATATTTTATCAATAGTTGTGGCTTTAAAATTGTTAGTATTGATGACAAGTATTTATTATTGAAATTTCTTAGATTTAAAAAGAAACAAATCATGTGATCCCAAGCGTACCAATAAAACATGACTTAGTTCACAACTATCAGTCTAACTTTTGTCTTGGACCTTTCTGAACACCTCAACAAAAGCATGATGATGTGGTATCATATTTGATGATGTAGCCCTGAAACCTTAGTTATAAGTAGGGGACTCAAGTAATTTGTTGTAAAAGAATAGCAGTGATTTGAAAATTTTCATGTAAGATTTTGAGGAGCACAAAATTGAAATGCTCAACTACTAGATCCTCTCCCCTAGTGTGCTTTTTTTTTTTCTCTATTAAGAAACAAGAATTGATGAGTTGAGTAAGAGTGTGCCTCATATAGAAAACACATTAAAGTAAGATAAGAGGAAAAAGTATGAATAAAGTCAATGAAGAGTAAACAATCCAATCTATATGTGAGTAGATTGAGGGTGTACAAGGACAAATATTATTGGAGCGAAAGAGGAAAACGTATATAATTTAGAAAAAGGAAAACCTTTGCTTTTTGTATATTTGAAATGTAAAGAGTTTAATCTTTTTTCAATTTATTTTTTATACAATATTATTCTATCAATATAAGGAAGTAATATATCTCTATTTTTGTACATATGAATTGTAAATTATATAAGTATATATGGGTAATCGTACGGATCTGTGTCACACTTTAGGCTAACAGTTTCTGGAACATTTCTAGTTGGAAATATGTTGTGCTATATAAACCCGGAAATCTGCCCAAGCCCCTCATTTTGCATTGAGCGGTTTGGAGTTAAGCAGGAGGGCGAGAAGAACTGCAGCAATCCAGTCGGAAGTGTTTCAGTGGTAAGTCCATTTTTGTAAAAAAAAAATTAAATTTATTTATTGTATCATATTAATTTATGTTATTTTTTTTTAAATAGTTTTTGATAGAAAATTATTTTTTTTAAAATTTTTTTTAAATAGGTTTTAGAAAACAGTTTTTTTTTTGTATTTATTGTATCACATTAGTTTAGAAAATTAGAAAACAAATACATACATACACATACATGTACATAAATACACACATAGATACAAATACATACACAAACATACACATGCATACACATACATACATACCTACATACATACATACACATACATACATACCTACATACATACATACACATACATACATACCTACATACATACATACATACACATACATACACATACATACATACATACAGACACAAACATAAAATAATTAAATGTACACCTTAGGACATACACATACACATACATAAAAATACATGCATACATAGGTCTACATGCATACATACACACACCTACATGTACATACATACACATACATAAATACATACACATACATACATGCATACACATTAAATAATTGTATACACCTTAGGACATACATACACATACATACATACACCTCAGGATGTGCTATTGGGGGCCAATAGCATGTCCTAAGGTGTATGTATGTATGTATATGTATACATCCTAAGGTGTATATAATTATTTTATGTGTATGCATGTATGTATTTATTTATGTGTATATGTATGTATGTATTTATGTATGTATGTATGTGTATGCACCCCTTTATGAGCCAATTGAATGTAATGATCACATATGCACCACTTATGACCAAATTGAACGTAATGATCACATATGCACGTGTATGTATGTGCATGTATGTGCATGTATGTGCATGCACTCCTTAGGACCTAATTGGACCACATTAGACCAAATGGTGTCGTAAGGGGTCTTATGTGGTCCTAAGGGGTCACTCATGTGTTCTAACACATGGGTGACCCCTTAGGACCACATAAGACCTCTTACGACACATGTGCACCCCTTAGGACCTACTTTGACTGCATAAGACCAAATGGTGTCGCAAGGGATCACTCATGTGTTCTAACACGTGGGTGATCCCTTTGGACCGCATAAGGCCCCTTACAACACATGTGCACCCCTTAGGACCTAATTGGACCACATAAGACAAAATGGTGTCTAAGGGGTTACTCATGTGTTCTAACACATGGGTGACCCCTTAGGA
Source organism: Cryptomeria japonica (assembly GCF_030272615.1). Lineage (NCBI taxonomy): Eukaryota > Viridiplantae > Streptophyta > Pinopsida > Cupressales > Cupressaceae > Cryptomeria > Cryptomeria japonica. The sequence continues at coordinate 709,829,451 of NC_081411.1, read as the reverse complement.
CCACATAAGACCCCTCATGACACATGTGCACCCCTTAGGACCTAATTGGACCACATAAGACCAAATGGTATCACAAAGGTCTTATTTGGTCCTAAGGGGTCACTCATGTGTTCTAACACATGGGTGACCCCTTAGGACCACATAAGGCCCCTTACGACACATGTGCACCCCTTAGGACCTAATTGGACCACATAAGACCAAATAGTGTCATAAGGGGTCTTATGTGGTCCTAAGGGGTCACTCATGTGTTCTAACACATGGGTGACCCCTTAGGACCACATAAGACCCCTTACGACACATGTGCACCCCTTAGGACCCAATTTGACCACATAAGACTAGATGGTGTTACAAGGGGTCTTATGTGGTCCTAAGGGGTCACTCATGTGTTCTAACACATGGGTGACCCCTTAGGACCACACAAGACCCCTTACAACACATGTGCACCCCTTAGGACCTAATTGGACCACATAAGACCAAAGGGTGTCGTAAGGGGTTTGATGTGGTCCTAAGGGGTCACTTGAATGTGTTCTAACATATGAGTGACCCCTTAGGACCACATATGACCCCTTACGACACATGTGCACCCCTTTAGACCTAATTGGACCACATAAGACCAAATAGTGTTGTAAGGGTTCTTATGTGGTCCTAAGGGGTTACGAATGTGTTCTCACACATGGGTGACCCCTTAGGACCACATAAGACCCCTTACAACAGATGTGAACCCCTTAGGACCTAATTTGACTACATAAGGTCAAATGGTGTTACAAGGGGTCTTATGTGGTCCTAAGGGGTCACCCATGTGTTAAGGGGTCTTATGTGGTCCTAAGGGATCGCACATGTGTTCTAACACATGGGTGACCCCTTAGGACCATGTAAGACCCCTTACCACACCATTTGGTCTTATGTGCTCCAATTAGGTCCTAAGGGGTGCACATGTGTCGTAAGGGGTTTGATGTGGTCCTAAGGGGTCACTCATGTGTTCTGATGTGGTCCTAAGAACACATGAGTGACCCCTTATGACCACATTAGACCCCTTATGACACATGTGCACCCCTTAGGACCTAATTGGACCACATAAGACCAAATGGTGTCATAAGGGGTCGTATGTGGTCGTAAGGGGTCACTCATGTGCTAGAACACATGAGTGACCCCTTAGGACCACATACGACCCCTTACGACACATGTGCACCCATTCGGACCTAATTGGACCACATAAGACCAAATGGTGTCGTAAGGGGTCTTATGTGGTCCTAAGGGGTCACACATGTGTTCTAACACATGGGTGACCCCTTAGGACCACATAAGACCCCTTACAACACATTTGACTTAATTTGACCACTTAATTTGACAATTTTGACTTAATTTGACTAATTTGACTAATTTGACTAATTTGACCTAATTTGACTTAATTTGACTAATTTGACTTAATTTGACTCATTTGACTTAATTTGAATTAGTTTGACTAATTTTCAATTTAATTATTGTATGCAAATATATGTAATTATAAATTAGACATACAATGAAATTTAAAATTAAATTTGTAGTTATTGTTTAAATTTCTTTTGTGCATAGATCTAGAAATTTATCTTAAATTTGTCTTTATATAGATAATTTTAGTATATGCATTTGACATTTAAATTTCTTTTTTGTATATCTAATTTTTTTAGTTTACATGTTTAAATATGTTTAAAATGATGAAAAGTATACTTTTACATTTATTGTAAGGTGTACCACATACATGCACATGTGCAGATATATATATATATATATATATATATATTACCCACTATCATCATGTTTGATGAGCCTAGATCGCATAACACTAACTATTCTGAGCCTAGTGTTCATCCCTCTGGGAGTGAGTAGACGTCGCACATGTCTCTCACAACTCCACAGGAGAGACAACAACTCTATAATTAGATAGCAGAGGCACTCCAACATGCCCTAAATTATTTAAATATCACATTGGCAAACATGTGTGATCAAAGAAATAAGCAAAGGGGTGAGATAATTAAACATGAGCTACTTCATATGATTGACCTCGTTGACAATTATAATCCATATGATGAGGTCAACATAGAGGAGTTCTATAGATCCCTTTCACGTAGTGTACGTGGTACGGGGAAATAGGACACAGTGAATGATAAGGTTTCCACAGCTGATGTGAAAACCATGTTTTCTCATTATCAGGCCTTTGGTAGGGTGAAGGGTTATATGCCTACTAGGTGCACAGATGCACTAGTAACACCTTTTATCTATCCTAGATGGTTGGACACTCATCATAGGTGGCCCCAAAAGGATCAGTTGCCCCTTTATTTTTGCAAACAATTGTTTGTAGAGTTTCATTTGTTGGATGATGTTCATATGACCAAGTGCACCCCTTCCCATTAATAAGAGGGCATTTATTAGTCCAAACCTTGTGGTTCTTCCCAAGAGTGCAGACCTAGCACATTCTGCAGGATAGTGTACCAGATGACACTCGATAATCCATCTTTTCCAGTATTGCTACTATAGCCACACAGGTGGATGAGATGACATCAGATTGGGTGGGTAGATATTTGTTGTGCTCTCATACTACCATTAATGGAGCTCATGATGCATCAGTGAGTGATGATCCATATGTTCGAGTAGACATACCATCGTTGATGAATGTTGCACGCATGCCATGACATAGATCTTTTATGGTAGATGAGTGCATGCCTATCCAGTGATCTCTTGGATTCATATCAGGTCATTGCTATGGAGGATGGGATCCCACTAGAGGAGGCCCCATAATATGTTATGCATGTACTTGGTAGACCGACTGCTTCTAGTCATGGTTGTGAGCCTATAGATTCTCAACCTACTGTTGTTGCACATCCTACTTCCCCGTCCTAGCATACAAAAGTTGGTCAAGATACACCTCCTCTTCTTGTTTATACATCAGTTGATCCCAGAGTACCTGGTACTGGATTTTAGGATATGTTCACTACCATGCTTATGGATCTAGAAAGTGAGGGGGATCATGTTGTAGTGGGCTCCTTGCATGATTCTAACATCAGCAGGATCAGATGAGCATTGCATGTTGCAGGAGAGGTATGAATTATAATATCTACTAATTTTAATTTAGCATTTTTATATAGCTAGTTGATTGTACACATGAAATGCATATATTAAACTAATTATATATTAGATTGTATTTTTTGAACTATATAGGGTATTACGTTAGGGTCGATGTATGGAGATTCAGATGCTATCACTGACCTTGTTCATCAAAAGACGTAGGTATATAAAGTTTAAATTAAATTTTGTTTGTTTTTAAATTCTATTTAAAGGGATATCTAGATGTTGATTAAATAATTTCAAGTTATTTAAATTATATATTGAACAAAATGTGTGCATTGTCTAGGATGAGCGAGCACTGCATGGGATGAGCCATTCATCTTGCAAACGTTCTAGAGTCCAGCATGTCCATGGTGGAGGTGTTAGAGACCCCGAGGTATGTTTATCTACTACCACATACATGTACATATTCTTAGATTCTATTTGATCTAAATAAATTTTATATATATATATAAAATACTCTTTGATGCTCTGCAAAAAGGATTAGAAAATCTATTTGATGGCAACACACACAAGAGCACAAGAAACAAACGTTAGTGTTAGCAACAAAAGATTATCCTAAATAGGCATATCAAGAGAGATATTAAGCATGAAATAGAAAGCATATAAACATAGAATAAAATAGCTAATCAAGATGCTCATAGTTGCTCCTCCCTTGTTCCTCTCCTCTCCAAGTCCCAAATGAGTGTAGCTCTCAACTTTTAGCACTAGCCATGGATGCCATATGGAGATTCAAGATGGTTGAATATGATAAGCAAATACTATGCAAGAGTAGATAGTGATGCTATGAAAAAGCTCTATGCTAATGCCAGTATAACAACAATACTCTAAATGCTTTTTCTTTTTCTTGAGGAGAAGGGTTCTATTTATAGAAGAAATGGGGAAATGAAGGGTTAAGATTGAATGGTTTAATCAAGGGCCAAGTTTGAAAGTTGGGGATCCATGTGCACAATTGGCACCAATAAAATGGTGACAAGTGTCAACATAGGATTGGGTTGAGAGAAGAGGTTGGAGGCATTAAAGGCCTGAGAAGACCTCATGGTTATCTAGAGGCTAAGGGTCAAGCCTAAATTAGGATTACCCACTGGATTAAGAGTTAATCCAAGGATAAACCTTTGTGCAAATGTTTAAGAGATAATCATGGTCAAAGCATTAATGGCCTGATGAGACCTTTTGGTTGGGTAGAGGTTGAGTCAAAACAAATGTTTTAACCATGTGGGAGGGTTTGAGGTAACCATTAATGGTTATTGGAGACTTTGGGGGTTAAGTGGTTGAAGGTTGAAAGCCTTCAATGGTTATCAAAGACTTTGAGCCATTTAGTGGTTGAAGGTTGAAAGCCTTTAATGGTTATCAAAGACTTTGAGGGTTTGAGAACTGACTTCCCTTTTGCTTAGGAATGTGACAAAGTTTAGAGAAGGGGTTAGGTTATTTAGAAGTGATTAGAAAATTCTAGAAGGGGTTTAGGCATGCAAGTGGATTTTGTAGGAAAATGCAAGTGGGAGAAATTTTGGTATTTCCAATTAAAATAAAATCATTTATTTCAATTAAATGGTGTAATTTGCATTTGGATAAATATCCAAATAAATATTAATTTATTTAAATGAGAAAAATGAAGATAAAGCATTAAAATGCTTGAAGACTTTGAGGGAAACCATTAAAGGCTTGAAGACTTTAAGGAAAACCATTAAAGTCTTAAGAAGACTATAGAAGGAAGCCATCAAGTTTGAAGACTTTAAAGCCATCAAGTTTGAATACTTTAAGGGAAACCATTAAAGGTTTCAAGTGGGTGAGGATAAATAGGATTTTAAATAAATAATTTATTTAAAATAGTTGTGCAACTTGCTTTTGTAGGAAAATACAAGTGGGTGGAGGATAAAGGTGATTTAAATAAATTATTTATTTAAAATAATTGTGCAACTTGCATTTGTAGGAAAATGCAAGTGGGTAGAGGATAAAGGTGATTTAAATAAATGTTAATTTATTTAAATGTGAGAAATGAGATTTTGGGGGTTTTAAATAAATATTAATTTATTTAAATGTGAGAGAAGATTTAATTAAACAAATATGATTTATTTATTTAATTAATGGTCTGAATTTGGTTAAGTGAATTAAATCAAATAAATTGAATAATTTTTTTAATTAATAGGAGAAGAGGGTTAAGATGAATTAATTAAATATTAATTTAATTAATTATTGATTGATGGTTAAATAATCAAATAAATACTAAGTATTTATTTAATTAAGTGGACAGATTTATGTGACTACACTCTTAATAATGATTTTTTAAATAATGTACATGTGAGTTCATGTGTAATTTATATTGTAGGCATAGGGGGCGATGTTTGAGGATTTGCACATTGCCACCGACCCTGTTCATCAGGAGACACGGGTATACATTATAACTTTAAATTAATTGTTTCTTAAATATTTAAGTTCTATATTTAAAGGGTTAGGTTACAAGTTATAAATATATATGTATGTATATCTAACAAAATTTCAACATTGCAGGATGTACCACTATCACATAGGTTGAGCTCCTCATCACATAGATGTCCTAGAATTCTGCATGCACATGGTGGTGATGTTAGAGACCCTTTAGAGGTATGTTTATCTACAACGTGTATGTACACACAAATATTCTTAATCTATGTTACTTAAAAAAGTTTACTCTAGTATGAATTTGTTTAATGTATGAGTTTATGCACATACTCTATTGCAAGCGCATGGATCGGGACATGGTGTAGGATAGGGCCCCAAGTGACCCATTGTTTATATATGTGCATGTGGACACATGTTTTCTAGACATTTCATATTTGTACATGTGTACTAGACATTTCATACATGTGTACTACACATTTCATATGTGTATGTGTACTAAATATTTATTTTCCATATTTCATGTGTATGTGTACTAGACATTTCATACATGTGTATGTGATAGATATACATATATATGTATGTGTTAGATAGATCTACATTTCATACTACTTTGCACACACACACACACACACACACACACACACACACACACACACACACACACACACACACACACACACACACACACACACACACACACACACACACATAGATTACATTTTTGAAAGTTAAGTGTTTAAATGATAGATAGCCATTTGAATTTAGTTTTAAGTGTTTTAGTTAAGTGTATGTGATAGATAGTCAAATTTGAATTTCAAACATTTATGTGATAGATAGACATATACATATATGTGTTAGGAATCTACATTTCATACTATACTTTGCACATTTTTGAAAGTTATGTGTTTAAAGATTACATTTTTGAAAGTTAAGTGTTTATGTATATTTTAGTTGTTCATTGTTAAACAAATTTAGTTGTTAAAATTTAATTTAGTCATTCATTTTAGTTAAGTGTTTATGTATGTTTAAAGATCTTACTTGAAAAATTTAATGAACTTATATCTATATATTTAAATTTTATGAACTTAGTTGTCTTCACTTTTAAATTAAATAAATAGATGAATAAAATAAATCCATGCATGTGTAAAAATATAAAAGAATCCATGATGCAAATATCCCCTTAAATCCCTATAAGACCACTTAAAACACCTTAGGACAACATAATTATATGAATCCATACAACATAATTAAATGAAACCATACATGTGTAAATATAAATTAAATGAATACAAATATGAATAAAATGAATCCATGCATGTGTAAAAATATAAAAGAATCCATAACGCATAATAGCCCCTTAAATCCTCATAAGACCACTTAAAACACCTTAGGACAACAAAATTAAATGAATCCATACAACATAATTAAATGAAACCATACATGTGTAAATATAAATTAAATGAATACAGAGGTGAATAAAATGAATCCATGCTTGTAAAAATATAAAAGAATCCACGACGCAAATATCCCCTTAAATCCCCTTAAGACTACTTAAAACACCTTAGGACAACATAATTAAATGAATACATACAACATAATTAAATGAAACCATACATGTGTAAATATAAATTAAATGAATACATAGATGAATAAAATGAATCCATGCATGTGTAAAAATATAAACAAATCCATGACGCAAATATCCCCTTAAGACCCCTTAACACAATATATATATATATATATATATATATATATATATATATATATATATATATATATATATATATATATATATATATATATATATGTATGTATATGTATATATATATATATATGTGTATATATGTATATGTATATATATATATATATACATATACATACATATATATATATATATATATATATGTATATATGTATATGTATATATATATATATACATATACATACATATATACATATATATATATATATATATATGTATATGTATATATATATATATATATACATATACATACATATATATATATATATATATGTATATATGTATATGTATATATATGTATATATATATATATACATATACATACATATATATAAATATATATATATATATATGTATATATGTATATGTATATATATATATATATATACATACATATATACATATATATATATATATATATATATATATATGTATATGTATATATATATATATATATATACATATACATATATACATATACATATATACATATATATATATATACATACATATATATACATATATATATACATATGTATATATGTATATATATATATACATATATATGTATGTATATATATATATATATGTATGTATATATATATATATATGTATGTATATATATATATATATGTATATATATATATATATATATATATATATATATATATATATATATATATATATATATATATATATATGATCTCTTGGATGCATATCTATAAATTAATCGGTACATGTATACATACATTTAAAGATAATTTAATAGGTGATTCACACATTGAAGATTCAAATGAATCCATACATGTGTAAATATAAATTAAATGAATACATAGATGAATAAAATGAATCCATGCATGTGTACAAATATAAATGAATCCATACATGTATAAATGACCCCTTAAGACAACATAATGAAATGAATCCATACACATAAATAAACTTAAAAATTAAAATCAATACATACATGTTCAATGAATAGACACAAAACATTTAATTTAAGAATAAAACATGCAAAATAAACGTATAAAACATAAAATAGATGCATCGGCAAAACTAAATTTCCACACTATCCGAATGTAAACACATGTCTAAATATCTAAATATATACGAGTTCATAAAAATAAGACCTATCTAATATAATTTACTTGTTCAAACATGACAAGTGAACTTAAAGCTCCTGGTACATATAGTCTGGATCCTCCCTATCTTTTATAATCTCTAAAAAAATTTCATGATCTTCAATAGGCAACCTCCACTTTTGGTTGCCACCTCCTATTTTTGGAAATGTCTCCAACTACAATCTTGTCGCTATTACTAAGTGACTATAGTGTAGAAATTTTTGGCTAGGCAGATAATCAATGAATGTTACACCATTTATATCTATCTTTATTTGTTGATAATAGGTTCCTTCAACAACAACTGAACCAGTGGGATATTACTACCCATCATCATCATTGACTGATTCAAATAACTTGCATTTTGGTTGTGTGCATCTCAGTAGATAATAATCTACACCTTTAGAATTGTCAAGATCAACAATCACTGCAAAAATATCACCTGTGAAAATATACCACATGTATATATATTTCAAGCAATGTTATATCATTATACATTTTTAAATTAATTTTGAACAATATTAAATTAAATAAGAATTTAAAAATTTGTACATGTACATATATAAAATTTACAAAATATGCACGCACATACCTATAACAACTAAATCAGAAACACGTTCATAATCAGCTAAATATAGAGGATCATGAATATAAATAATGTCACTATCTTCGTAAGGAGGCATTATGTAAAATTCTTTCATTTCCCATTGCAAAACATATCCATCAGCGATATTCTAACAATGAGTATCTGTGTTGTTCGCAATGCAATCAACACAAAAGCATGATTTTCCTCTTGCAAGAATAACAAGAGGCTTTCTAAATCTCGTAGTCATGACTTGATGAAAACTTCTAATACCATTAATTGATTGACAATTATAAGGATTTGATCGATTGATATCTGATAATACAAATTATTTATTCCATTTTAGTTCATTTCACATATGTATGTACATATATATATATATATATATATATATATACAAATTTTAAAAATAATTCAAGAACACTTGAGTGCAAGAATATATTTATACATGTACCTTTAACTTCCCAAAAATAATGTTTGTTGTAAGTTGTATCATGACTAGCAAAATGATTTTTGCACCATTCAACAATATCATTAGAATTACGTATGGTGGTACCTGTATAGAAGCTCTCGCTTTAGAAGTTCTTTCTTTATATATATATATATAGTTATTAAAGATTCTTTTAAATTTAAATTATACACAAATATGAAGAGAATTTACCTGCAAGTTCATGTTGGCGAAGTGCATGCTTCACACATGCTCTTGCTCCATTATGTTCTCCTTTTCCATGTCCACTCTCAAATAAGTTCCACAAAAACTTTAGGCTACGTCAAGCATGTTGTAGGGATAACCAGTTAAAAGCTTTTGCGGACTTAAATTAGCTTAACATGAATAACATATATATATATATATATATATATATATATATATATATATATATATATATATATATATATATATATATATATATATATATATAATTTTCAACGTCTTATACTCAAGATCAAATCATATATGAGAAAAAATTCAAATTATCAATTTCTAATATAACACTTATCGACACATCCATAAGACCAAATCCAATGTTGTGTACAATCTATCCCACAATCATTAATATCTTCAAAAAAACATTCCAAAATAATGTGCTACATAGCTCCTATCATGACATGTATCATGGTTGATATAGAAATGAACCTCCTTGATGATAATGCATTCATTTTTAGAACTACCATCCACCTGAAATTGTACAAATATTGCAACTGTATCAAAATGATTATATTGACTTTGAATTTCTGTGTGAGGACTAAATGTATAGGTCTCAGAGAAATCTACAATCGAAAGAATACAACCTCGTGGAAAACAATCCTTTGAGTCATGAAACTGCTTAGCCTCCCATCTTGCACCATGACAATGTTGGATATGCGGATATATCATATTACGAAATCTATCTATAAACTGAATGTAAGGAAATCCACTCTCTTTCAACATATTAAATTTAGATTCAGTTCCTAACTTAGTTTGGTATGTCTCATATTCAAATCTCTTTCATATAACTCGCGCATGAATATCAATATTCTCAGTTTGCAACACAAACTTACTCAAAACTCCACAATCATTGCATTCACCTTTTATTCATTGTATTTTGAACTCATCTGAATCTTCTAATTTAGATATCACATTAAATAGACTTCACAAATTATGTTGTACTTGTAGGAATGCCTAGATTTGGATTAGTTGTTGCCATGAACTTCTAAATATGATTGCAAGTGTAGACTAAATTCAACATGATTTTGACAACAACAAGTTTCACGTACCTTATTTATGCATTTGAAGCAAGGACGCAATCTCTCAAACATCCTTTGGCAAATATTTACATCTAAAATTTCTTGCTTGAATGCTTCAAACAATTCACTTTGTGTTCTATCTAGAAAATGTTTTGGATGTGTAATATTTTTACCATCCTCATCTATCATCTGTATAGTGTCCCTTATATTGGAAGAAGCACGAGAGTGGTTGGTCCAATAATCAGTGACCTGTCTTTTTACATCTTCAGAAATTGTGTCTTTTCTAGGAACCCTATAGATATTTACCCAATTCTTTTCAATGTTTTCATCCAACATATTTCTCTTTCTAATGTGTCTTTGAAAAGTTCTTCTAGATACATGCATTAATTGAGAAATTGCATTAACTTAATTTCTACGAGTTAATTTCTTACTAGTATTCATAGTCATCAATGCTCTGTGTTCAACACTTAAATCAACACCTTGACTTGTGTTGTCAATAAAATTCAATGCTTCTTGTAAATTTTTAATTATAGTTTCTTTTACTAATGTATCAGGATAACTTTTCTTATTATCAACACCCAACAACTCGAAAACATGGTTCTGTTGGTCTCAAATTTTGATTCCCTTCTTGTCCCTTATAAAGAAATATAATAACTTTGTCTGCAAATAAAGAGATCAAAGAAAAAGAACCTTAGAGCAACATATGACAAGGTTTCAAGAACCTTCGACACTTTGAACTTATCCAAAGTTCAGGTGGGTATACCTTTTGTGAATAATTTCACACTTTTAAAAATAGATCCATAGTAAACCAGTCCAAAACCAGTGAATCTTATCACCTTAAACAAAAACTGAAATAAAGAAAGAAAGCTTATGCTCATGTTCAGTATTGATCTGCAAGAAATGTAACAAGAGAGCTACAATTGATACCAGTGCCTAATCCAAGCCACAGAGTCATCTAAATTAAACAAGGATTTCACAATTAAACATCTCCATAAATATCATCACTTCAGCTTCTATTAATCCCATACATGCCTGACATATATAAGAGTCTTTCCTTATTAGACTAGACAGTGTTCATCAGATTCAAAATCTCCAGCAAATAACCTACTGACAGAGATATTTCCTACATATTTGATTTCCCTCCTAAAGAGAAAAGCTAAGAAAGACGTCCATTAAAGACTGCATTACAATCCATGTTTCAAGTGAATAACCCTAGATTACCCAAATGAAACTAGTAAATATTTGAAAGCACACCAAAAGATAACAGAAATTCTAGGCTCGAAAGTATATGATCTGTATATTGATATTCATTTTGAAAAATTCTTACAAAACTCAGAAGATTCTTTGTAAACTTAGAAAAAACCCAGATAAATTTATGCAGAGTTTCTTTACAAAATCTTGTGATCCCTTTTTGAATAGTCATGGTATCCATTTCTAATAGTATGGATGCACACAAGCTTCGGACCTTTTCAAAAAAGTTTGTTACAAACTGTAATACTCTCCAAGAAACGGTTACAAGTCTTTTTCAACATCTACAGCCTCTTGTGCCTTTTGTTCTGTTGCAACCTCTTGTAACTGATCCGGAGCATCTTCTTCCTATCCCACATAATTATCCTTCCACTCCTAAAAAACATCATCACTTGGCCAAGCAAAGCTAACAACCTTCTGTTTCATCTCTTCTAGCCTTTTCCAAGTGACTCTTAAATGCCCAATTTCTGTTTCTATGAAACCGTAATGAGATTTCACCTTTTCAAATTCTTCAATTGTTTGGACAAATAAGGATGTGTCATCAGTACTAATAATTTGATTGATCCTTAGGGAAAAATTGTGGCCCAACTCTTCTAACCAGGTCTTCTCTTCTTTTAGCTAAATAGGACCAATAAAACCTCTTGGAAACATTTCAAATTTATGATCTGAATATTATTTTCTATAAAGTTGGGCTTTTCTTTTTACACCTGCCCTTTCCTATGAGAGAATATTCATCTCTTTTATAAACTCACTTGTGGACCTTAGAATGTCATTCTCCTCTGCATCTACATGGGATGAACACATGAGCTCCAATTCCTTACCTCTAGGCATCCACTTATTTAGGATTGGTTCCAAAGTGGCTTCATCTTCTCTGAATTTGATCAAAATCTCTATAATCCTCTTCATATTCATGTATACATTGGAGGCCTTGACTGAGTCAACAAACTTCAAGATTGTGGCTTTCACCTTCTCCTCATATTTGTTTACAAACAAGGCTTTAGCTTGTTTCAACCTTTCCAACTCATGTTGGACACTTTCAATGATTGGAAACCAGAAGGCATAGGAGAAGGGGGGTATTCTACAATGGGACTAGTAGGAGGGGGTCTTGCTGGAGAGGAGGCTATCATGAGTGGAGAGGATTCACTTGGATGGTACTAACCTCCCAACTGACTCTAGAGTCTAGTAATGATGTTGTCTCTGTTGGCTATTCCTTCTTTAGCCTCATTGTAAGCCTTTAAGATAGTCTCCAACTTCAATTGGAGGTTAGCTCTTTCTTGTGCCTCTTTCTCTGCTACTGCCACATTAAACTTTGCAGTTTCCAAAACTGTGCTTGCAGCTTCCACTACCCCTGTATCTTGGACTCTCTTAACAATCATGCCTCCTAAGAGGCTAGAATCTGATGCATTTTTCCTCCTTTTAATTTCATCCTTTTTCAGTGACCACATGACAAGAGCAGCATTATCCTTGTTGAAGGTCACTCCTTCCATTGGCTTTGTTTCCTTCCTTACTACATCAAGAACTAAAGCATCAGCTATATCCCAGTTAGGGAGAATTAACACACCAGCCTTTGCTACCATTTCCCTTCCTTTCTCAGGCGTGATTGTCTTAAACTCTTCCATCATTTCTTGCTTTATTTCTTCTTCCACCTAAGTTGTATTTCTGACAGGTTGTTCACTCTTCCTCTACTCACATCTAACCTTAAATTGTTCCATGTTCTGCTTCCATACAAATTGCATGAAAGCCCCTGTTGTAACAAAGTTACTGTCAGCTAAGAATTCTTTAGTGGCTTGTTTAACAGTAAGGTCCAATTCATGGCCCTTTAGCTCACCATTAGTCAAATCCATTTTAGCACTAGGTGGCTCTTCAGGTATCCCCTCTTGGGTCTCCTCATAGGTATAGGCAATCTCACTGAGACTCCCTAATTGTAGTAATTGTTCAGCCACCACTTGCTCATCTCCTATGTGGATAGGGTATTGAGATGGAGAATATTGAGGCTCATCAGTTTCAACTTCCTTTCCCACTCTTTGCCTTTTACGAGAATCCTGAATGTCAATGACATCTTCAATTTTCCTTTTCCCTTTTGAAGTGGAAGGCTCACCTGTCACTGGCATCATCACAGTGTACTTTGATTTCTTATGCATTACATAGTCACATCACATAGTGTGAACGACATACCCCTTAGTCCATTACATAGTGTCTTAAGGGGTTGTATGTTGTCCTAAGGGGTCACGCATGCATTAACACATGCGTGACCCCTTAGTAGGTCACATATGACCCCTTATAACAACCTGCTGTACATATGACATTCCCCTTAGGATCATATAGTGTCCTAAGGGGTCATATGTGGTTAGAACCACATATGACCCCTTATAAAATCCTAGTGTGAATGACATACCCCTTAGTTCATCACATAGTGTCTTAAGGGGTCGTATGTGGTCCTAAGGGGTCACGCATGCATTGACACATGTGTGACCCCTTAGTAGGTCACATATGACCCCTTATAACATCCTACTGTACATATGACATTTCCTATGTTTCCTAAGGGATTGAATATGTGGTCCTAAGGGCTCACGCATGCATTAACACATGCATGACCCCTTAGTAGGTCACATATGACCCCTTATAACATCCTACTGTACATATGACATTCCCCTTAGGATCACATAGTGTCATAAGGGGTCATATGTGGTCTTGAGGGGTCATGCATGTGTTATAACATATGCATGACCCCTTAGAACCGCATATGACCCCTTATAGAATCCTAGTGTGAATGACATACCCCTTAGTCCATCACATAGTGTCTTAAGGGGTTGAATATGTGGTCCTAAGGGCTCACGCATGCATTAACACATGCATGACCCCTTAGTAGGTCACATATGACCCCTTATAACATCCTACTATGCATATGACATTCCCCTTAGGATCATATAGTGTCCTAAGGGGTCATATGTGGTTGGAACCACATATGACCCCTTATAGATTCCTAGTGTGAACGACATACCCCTTAGTCCATCACATAGTGTCTTAAGGGGTCGTATATTGTACTAAGGGGTCACACATGCATTAACACACGTGTGACCCCTTAGTAGGTCATATATGACCCCTTATAACATCCTACTATACATATGACATTCCCCTTAGGATCATATAGTGTCCTAAGGGGTCATATGTGGTTAGAACCACATATGACCCCTTATAGATTCCTAGTGTTAACGACATACCCCTTAGTCCATCACATAGTGTCTTAAGGGGTTGTATGTTGTCCTAAGGGGTCATGCATGCATTAACACATGTTTGACCCCTTAGTAGGTCACATATCACCCTTTATAACATCCTACTATATGTATGACATTCCCCTTAGGATCATATAGTTTCCTAAGGGGTCATATGTGGTTAGAACCACATATGACCCCTTATAAAATCCTAGTGTGAATGACATACCCCTTAGTTCATCACATAGTGTCTTAAGGGGTCGTATGTGGTCCTAAGGGGTCACACATGCATTGACACATACGTGACCCCTTAGTAGGTCACATAGGACCCCTTATAACATCCTACTGTACATATGACATTCCCCTTAGGATCATATAGTGTCCTAAGTGGTCACACATGCATTAACACATGTGTGACCCCTTAGTAGGTCACATATGACCCCTTATAACATCCTACTATACATATGACATTCCCCTTAGGATCATATAGTGTCGTAAGGGGTCACACATGCATTAACACATACGTGACCCCTTAGTAGGTCACATATGACCCCTTATAACATCCTACTGTACATATGACATTCCCCTTAGGATCATATAGTGTCCTAAGGGGTCACACATGTATTAACACATGTGTGACCCGTTAGTAGGTCACATATGACCCCTTATAACATCCTACTATACATATGACATTCCCTGTAGGATCATATAGTGTCCTAAGGGGTCATATGTGGTTAGAACCACATATGACCCCTTATAAAATCCTAGTGTGAATGACATACCCCTTAGTCCATCACATAGTGTCTTAAGGGGTCTTATGTTGTCCTTAGGATCATATAGTGTCCTAACATATGACGTGTTAGATCTCTCTTTTCTTGAATTTTTTATGTATGTCAAAGATTTAAATATGTACACATGTTAGATCTCTCTATCTCTCTGAAATATATGTTATCTCTAGACCTGAAATATATGTTCTCTCTCTCTCTCACTGAAATATTTGAAATTTTTACATGTATTTTTTGAAAATGAAAATGATCTCTCTCTCTCTCTACTTACATATTTATTTTAACTTTATGACATGTACCTAGATAGATGGCATCCCAGGATATACCTTCGCAGGCTCCTGATCAGGATCCTATGAATTGACTTGTTCGTTTAGGAGGAGCATTTTCATAACCATCATTATCTTCTCTAATCTTTCAAAACACCTGATAGTACAAGTCAAATTCGATGTGATAACGACAACAACAAGTTTTGAAAACTTTGTTTAACTTCACATAATATGGCCTTAACCGTTCAAACATGGTTTGTCCAATCTTTATATGAGGGTTTGTTTTAGTAAACAATACATACAATTCATGTTTTGTTGTGTCTATCCAATGTTTTACATGGAGATCATAACGATCAGGACCAATCCTTTGCTTGATAACATCTCTACTATTTGATGAAGGGCGAGTATTATCATTCCAAAAACTTGTCACAAAGTTCCTAACAACATCTTCAATTCTATCAGAATGAGGAGCTCTACACATAATTGCCCAATTCCCTTCTAAGGTAGTATCATCCAAAATCTTTCTCCTTTTAACATATTTAGATATTGTCTTTCTACTAAAACCAAACTCAGATGACAGTGAAGAGATTTGTCTTTTTTGAGGCAATCTTTCATTTAGTAAAGATGTCAACATCACTCTTCTTGAAATGGTCTTATCTAGTTTTCGAGATTTTTTACCAATGTTCACCAAACCTTTCTTAACATTATCAACAATAGATTTTTGTAGCTGAGAAGATTTCCTCTTTTGACTTGTTGTATCTATACCTAGCAATTTCATTGGATCTATTAAGTCTTTATGAGTAAGTACAATTGATAACAATTGAGCTTTTTCTAGTGTAGTATCAAGATTGTTGAAATGCGACATTATTTCTTTTCCACTTTTATTCATTGACCTCCTTTTAGTATGTCTAGGTTCTTCACTGAGACGTTTCAACTCATCCACATCCATTTCAAGTAAATGATCTAAATTTTTATAAGAAATATTTCTCTTCACCTGTTTAGCTAGATCCACAATATGCTCATCCATATCAGTGGTAGGAGGTAAGGAGCCTAACCCCTCTCCTTCAAAGGTCTCCATTGGTTTAACTTGGACAATCTCCTCCCTATGTTCATCAACTATATTGTGTTCTTCAATAGGTTTGTTTGCCTATTCTGCACATAATTTAAGAGTTTGTGTAAGGTTCTTGAATTAATCAGAGATTGTTCAATTAAGATTAAGAATAGGGATGAATTTGGCTTAAAGCTTTACATGTTAAAATTAGCCCATTCAATTTGGTTTATTAAATTTAATTACTTTCAGGACCTTATTGAACTTATAACTCTAATTAAATTACCTGTTTAGGTTTAAAGTTCAATTTGTTCTCAAGTTAGGATTAAAGTTCAATCTCTAATTTTGAGCACTAATTTAACACATAAAATAAAATTTTGATAAATTAGAAATTCCAATTTTGAAAATTAAAAGTACAAATATTTTGATGCATGCATACAATAACTTAGGTGACCTCATATTAATTTGTTATGGACCATAATGTACGTGGACTATAATTTGTCACATGTGTTTATATTTAAGACCTATTATTGCATAATAGACCTCCTAATCTGAAATGTTTTTGCATGTACGTGAAGTTGAATATAAATAGTTCACCTAAATTATTCAACATGTTTAATAGGTTATAAAGTTATGTCACATTTAAGACCTATAATCAATGTAATAGTCCTAATAGGCCTTATTATTAAAATCAATATGACCACATTTGAAAAAACATTTCACAATTAATATACTTAACTACCCTTAAGACAGATATATATTATGTGATATTAAAGGACCTATCACATGAAATTACTTGTACATGTAGATTAAATATTCAATATATATAATTTAGAACCTAGAAATTATGACATAATACCTGTCTTATGAATTTTATGACTTAATAGGTCTTATCTATTATAAATGAACTTAATTATATAGGAGAAAAATACAATTACACAACAAGCAAGTTGATGGAATTTGAAATTTGCAAATACGCATGTATTATCTCAAATTAATTATGCTTTCCAATTAAATAAAAATTATTTTTAATCCTATTAAAAATATTAGATAAAAAATATTGAATTCTAATTACTTGATACGTAATACATATTAAATTAAAAATACATACTTGCATCATGATATCTTTGTCTTCTTTGTTCTCGATATCTTTCTTCCGTTTCGGGAGAATAATTCCTTGAAGTCTTATTTTGCCTTCTCTTCTTGTTTCCCATGCTTTTACAAAAAACCTTCAAATTATTGCCTTCAAAATAATTTTCAAATGTCTTCTTTCATCCAAAAATGCGAATTATTTTAATCATTTGGGTGATAAAAAACGAAAAAAAATTATGGATATTTATACGATTCCACAAATGAAAAAAAAAATGAAAAATGCGTCGGCCAGAGTTTGAACGAAAGCCGACAGTTAAAAATTGTTGGGTTCGCTCGAACATGACAGTTACAAAAATGTGCATGCAAATGACTTAGCTAGGTTTGACGAAATGATATTGATGACAAAAAGGACAAAAGACTTGATAAGGTCGAGACTTCTTAACAATGACTTAAGGTTTATCAAAGATTTGGATTGCTCAAGTATGACAAGACCTAGGTTTGACACTATATGCAAAAGGACAATTAATATGCAAATGATCTTAATATGATATGACAATGACTTAGGCTTAATGAAGAGACTTGGGATATGCAAATGCAAATGTATGACAATGTCAACCTAAGATGAAACCTAAGGTTTAATTATGAAATGATATTACTCTTATGCAAGAGGACATATGCCAATGGATGACTTTTATTGATATGCAAAAGAAGTATGACTTAGGTGAAACCTAACTTTGATACTTGATAATGACTTTGAAAAATGCAACCTAGGATGAACCTAAACGTAAGTGACATAAGAGTTGAGACAAGTTTTTGACCAATGTTGGATAACCATGCTTGAAGGATGATCTTTGAACCTTGTTGAATGTTTGTTGGATGAATGTCTCTTGTGCTTAATCTTGTGTTATATCAATGTATTTGTTCTTGAAATGGTATTCAACTTTTGAAAATCAAAGAATACAAGATGTTACAACTTAGACTCAAGGCAATCATGCTCATTTCCACATTCCTTAGGGTAGGCAAAGACATTAGGTACTTGAGAGGTAGACTCATTATGGGATTCAAGGAGAATACATAGATGCTTGACCCCACGGGCTCCCCTCCACGGCACTCACTTCTCAGGGTAGCCAAGCATCAGTCCCCATGGAATCTCCCCATGGCGAACTTAGTATCTCTTCCAAGTATCCGAATTTGTCCTTCTCAAGCAACTAGAAGGGTTTTTGGCCTCTAAAAACAAGGTATGTAGTAAGGATTTCTGTTAAGCATTACTCCTTGATGTCATGCAAGCATGATTGAGACATTAAGCCCATCAAGATACCAAACAAATGTAGTCGCGCAAGCACGATTTAGACCAAGAGGCCCTACTTAGATGTTGATATGAGAAAGAGTTCAAGGGTCATCACTTCCCAAGTAATTGCAATTCCCACGTAACACTTCCTTCAAAGCTTTCGCTTATCGGGTATTTTTTTATAGTGAGTTAGAATGCCCAGGAATTCTAGCCGTACTCACTTTGGGTCGTTCCCTTCTCACGATTATCACTTGCTTGCTAAAGCAAAGTGGTCGGGAAGGCAGGCCCTCTAATGGAGACAAACAATCAACAACACAAGCATGGTATCGAAGATCTGGATTTCTGATCACCCTATGAAGGATGAGAGCATACTCTCCTACTCCAATGTCATACTTAACAAACAAAGAAAACAAGGGTTCATTTCCACCTATTTATAAATCACTAAGTGCCTAATTAAAAATCTCAAACACACAATTTGGTTGTTTCTCCAAGGCAACCTGCAAAACCCTAGTTAGATGTTTGATTTGTTGTCTTTGACCATCGAATCTGCATAACACATGTTAGTAGTTTGATTTTTAGTCTTTGTCATGCGTATGCCAAGATCCTGCATAAATAATCAGTACCAAAATCCAAAGCATAGAAAACAGAATGCAAAAAACATCAAAAATTTCAAGTAAACTGCATTTTTTTTAACCTATGATCTGGACTTCACACAGGCGCAGAAGATAGGACACAAGCGCAGGATGTCAAACACAAGCGCAGAAGTCTTCAACACAAGCGCAAGATGCTTTAACACAGGCGCAAAATGCTTCACATAGGCGCAGGATGTGTCCAGAATGCACTGCACGTTTTTGAATTTTTGACCTGCAAATCAGCTTAGAAGCACTCCAAAACACAGTAAGATGGTTAGAAGGTTAGTATTCACGTCGGGTTCACCAGTTAATGTAGCGTAGAAATTAGGAATCATCACAAGATAAGTAGATCAATCAAAAACACAAAATATGATAACATAATCAAAAGAATACTCATGAAATGAACCTAATTCCAAAGCACATTCAATAGAGGCACAAAAACAAAGCATTTAAAAGAAAATGTCATGCAAACCATATAACAATTCGGATGCTTCTTCCATGCGGCTCCATTGTTGTTCTTTCCTCTTCAATGGGTTTGTGGATCTCACCTACAAGTGCTCACACAATTGAAAGCAAAAGGCTCAAGAGTACTAGAAACGAAAATTCAGTAGTTTGATAGAAATTCCAGATTCATGAAGTAATTGAAGGGTTTAAGGATCCAAGAGATTAAGGGCATTGATTGAAGAAAATTATCCAATTTATAGAGAAATTGGATAAATGACATAAATTGGATAAATGACAAAATTGGCATGATGCAATTCAAATGGAAATTGCAAATCAATATGTCAATTATGACAAATTATGCATTTCCATGCACAATTTGATTGATTGATTATGACACATTTCATGTCAAAATTGATTGATTAATCAATTATGACAATTTCATGACAAATTGAAATGCCACTCCCATAGAATTAGGAGATGAATTAGGAGGGAAAAGGAATTAGAAATTTGAAAATTAGGAAATTGAAATTGATGACAAATTAGGAAATTGGAATTAGAAATTGATGAAAAATAGGATTTAAGAATTAGTGAATTAATTAATAATTTTTCATTTATTAATCAATTCACAAAGAAGAATAATTAGCCAATTAAATAAAGATTTAATTGTAATGAGAAGACCTAGGATAAATAAGTAATTTATTTAATCCTAAAGGAAGAAATGGCAAATTAGGTTAAATGAATAAATCATAAAACCCTAGAAGATGAATTAGAAATGCGAAAATGACAATTAGGTCTTGATTGAAGATAATTAATGTCATGATTTGATTTTGATAAATGACCAATGCGACAAAATAATTTGATTGATAAATGCGCCAATTGACGAGGAACAATGACAAATTGATCCAAATTGACATAATTAAGACAGACAATGATCGATAGTGAAATGATCGCAAAATGACGAGATCGAAAAGAGGACAAAAATCGACGACAAAATAGATTGCAAGACGACAAGATTGACAATGACCATGATCGATGACAAATCGATCGTCAAAATGACAAGATTGATAACGACCACGATCGATGACAAATCGATCGCAAAATGACAACATTGCAAATGACCACGATCAATGACAAATTGATCGCAAGATGATAAGATTGCACATGACAACGATCAATGACAAATCAATCGCGTGATGACAAGATTGAAAAGAGGACAAAACCCTAATTAGGATTGACGATGTCCAAAATGATGACATTGATGATACGATTGATAAGATTGACAGGATTGATGATAAGATTGATAAGATTGACAGGAGGACAAAACCCTAATTAGGATTGACGATGTCCAAAATGATAAGATTGATGATAAGATTGATCAAAATCATGACTGGATAATGTTGTCGACAAGACCAAATTTGAGGACGAGGTGATTGAAGAATGTAGAAGAATGACTCGATGTTCGCAAATGATAAAGACCAAGTGCGTGACATAGGAGAAATGTTAATGCGATGCAAAAACCTAAAATGAGGCAATGCGCAAATGTTAAAGTATGACTTCGCAAGCGTTGACCATTTTTGGGTGTCTACACACCCTAATTAAATGAAAGATACCGATTAATACATACATAATCTCAATTGTAAAACTTAAACTGCTTACAAGCATTTGAAACACATTATGATACGATCTAGCATTTTTTTTTTGTTTTTTTTGTTTTTAAAATGTCTGATAAACTTTTTAATGTGTCCGGCGATGCTCGCATGACACACCCTCCAACTCCACGTAACGATCTAGCATTCTTACTGATGGTACGCGGTATGTTAGGATTATATATGAGACCTTTTGTAAATCATTATTGTCATATTTGTGAAGTGGGTTCCACTTGTACTCAACATTTTAATTAGTCTTTATAACCCATTTAAAGGTGGTATCTTTACAGATAAGCAAACAGGATAATGCACATGGATTGTTTGCATCTATAGACTCTCATGCCGACACATGAAATCAAATGTCAAACTGAAAAATATTCTAAGTACAAGACAAGGAAATAGCAGTTTGATTCCAGATATGGCATCTTCCTCTATGTTATCCTCGGTTGTGAAATGCCTGCATCAAAATGTAGACAGTATGTTTTTAATCTAATCTCATTCTCAATGCCATATTCTTTAGTGTTAAAATCTGAAAACCAAACCTATCATATTTTTTATCATCTTAATATAAATTTTTAAATAATTGATGTAATTCTATGTTTGGTTACACTGCAGAGATTTTTTTAATCAAATTGCTCATGAACTGAAGTCATGACGACACCAAATCTGAAAATGAGCTCGTTTGGTTAAATTTGGTTATTAGTTATTTTTTTTTAAAGCTGATCTAATATTGCACATTCTTTAATTCTGTATATTTTTTCTAGACCTAAATAATAATTTGTTTTATGCCTACATAACCTTGGTCTGTCCACCAGCTGTTGCTTTTTTCAAAAGAGAAATACATAACACTGTCCAGCAAGCAGTTTCAATCCATTTAAGGCACATAGGTCCTCTTTCCCCCCATCTTATTGAATCACATAATAATCACATATTCCAGCAATAAAACTCAGTCTTTTGGTTGAGTTTGCCGAACCATAGAAATTATATCTGCACTCAAGGAGGAAATTTCTTATCTCATACATATCAAGGACATTGTACCCTACAAACATGCTGCAGGTAACATTAGTAGAACAGAATGGAGGTAGAGAAAGAAAAATCAGTCATACACAAAAGTAATTTCTGCTGATTGAGGAAGTAACGCCATGCTGGAGGATAATTAGACAGAAATGAACCGCGTGATTGGGATTAAATGCTCCAACAATATTAAGATATCTATCCACAATATATACATACATACAGAAGAGAAAATCAGGAATTTAATCCTATCTCACAGACCACAATTATAAAATAATTTCATATCATTGATAGTCGGAGCCAGAAAATGTTATCCTCTGGCCAGCAGATCTGCACAAAAGGGGTACCAGCCCACTTTCCAGTGCTTTACATCAAAATCTGAGAAAGAAACCTCTACTAACAGTAAATGATGACTAATTTGTTGAGACTTTCCCCTATCGTCCATCTAAAGACTTGGAAGTCGAGGCAAAAGATACATCTATACTTGGATATAAACTACTGCTCATTACACTCATCTCATATGGATCTAAACTGGGAAAAGATGCATCTCCTTCAATTATCTGCAATATCTGTCTGATGGCTGGTCTCGCCTCTGGCCTAGAATTGCAGCACAGCAGTCCTAATTTGAGGACCTTCTCCATCTCATCTTCAACGTATTCTCCACCGAGATTGGGATCAGCTGCCTCCGTGAGCCTACCTTTCGCATACAGCTCTCTCACCCACTCCACCATTACTATCTGGAAAGCATCGAGAGAGGGATCGACAGGCCTCCTCCCGCAGGCAACCTCCAACATTAAGATGCCAAAGCTGAACACATCTACGCTAGGGCCGGCCTTTCCTGTGTATACGAGCTCCGGAGCAATATACCCGAGCGTACCAACCACATGGGTAGTTTGTAGGTTTCCTGTATGCTCGTACAGACGAGCAAGCCCAAAGTCGCCCAATTTACCATTAAGTTCAGAATCCAACAAAACATTGCTGGATTTGATGTCTCTGTGCACTACCATTTTCTCCCACCCTTCGTGAAGATACAGCAATCCTGTGCCCACGTCCTTCAGAATTCTGTACCTCTGAGCCCATGCCAGCACGCTCTGCGTCTTGACAAATATCATCTTGTCCAGGCTTTCATTTGGCATGTAGTCATACACTATGAATAATTTTGCTCCCCTCTTGCAATAGCCTCTGATTTGTACAAGATTCCGGTGCTGTAAACGCCCAAGACTTGAAATCTCTGCAATAAATTCTTTCAGAGCTTCGTTGCTTTCTTTAAAGAAGGATTTTACAGCAACTTCAAGGCCGTTAGCAGGGAGGACTCCTTTGTACACCCGACCGAAACCTCCACAGCCCAAAACTTGTTCGTCTCGGAAGCCTTTGGTTGCAATATGCAAGTCTTTGTAGCTAAACCTGTGAGGCCAATACTCCATCTCCCATTCTTCTATATCGTCTCTGTACTTGTTTTTCTTCCACCAAAAAACCGCAGCAGCAACCAGAAGTAACAAGACAAGTACCAGAGTTGTAGCAATTTCGGCTATAAATCGAGAATTGGAATACTTACGCCTAATGAGGGAAGGAAGATGAGACAGATCCAGCTCAGGTGCGGATCCATTTGTGCTGAAGCTCCAAGCGAGGACACAGTGATCTTCAACGACGGTTCCTGTTGCTGCAGAGAAACCAACGTACATTTCTTCTTCAAAAATGTTGGACAGATTCGTAATTTTGATAGATATGAGAGGCTCTTTGGGTCGAATTGAACCGGTTTCTACTATTGTAACATTCAATTGATATTGGGTATGATCGTAGTCGATCCAAGCCTGGATATTGCGTCCACTGTTGAGATCTATTTGATGCAACTGGTTGCCAATCTTGTAGCCGGCAGGTTGAGCCGTTACAGACTTGAGGTCGTTCAGATCCACACCGACATGATTGTCGTTGATGTCTGAGTATTCTTCGTTGAGGATTGTGTCAAATTCGACGGCAAACAGATGATTGGAAGGATTCCCGATGCTGGTACTATTGAACAAACCAAGAAAATGGGTTGATGAATGTCCAACTGGAGATTTGCTGGGCGTTATGATAAAAGCCATCCCCAGCCCACTGCGTGAAGGATCGGAAGAAAAGAGAACGATTGCGAACACGAAGGTGGTGCTGAATGATGAGTTGGGATTTTTCATTCGAACAGGCTGATTATATAAAGCCCGGCTAGACATATGTTGTGATTGATTGGTGAGGCAGATGGCACCAGAGCGGATAGAAGGATTTCCGATCTGATAAAGGGTGGAGGCATTGAATTTATTGAAGCGGAAACTTGTGTGGGCTTGTGCTGGAAGCCATGCATGAAGTACAAGGATCACTAGGATACTCAGAGACATGGGTTTCATCTCCTAACCACAAGTAAAATTGGCTTTAATTCTTAAAAACTTCAACAACGCTATAATTTTTTGTACACACAATACATAAAACTTCTTCTTGCCACTATTAAGTACCCTTCAGTGTAATAAATGATAAGGTGTTAGAGAGCAGGCACATGAAAGAAATGAGTCACAGGCGGCCTGCAAGGCACAATCACCAGTGAGCGATGAAGCCCACAGCTCGTCTCTCGTATATTAATGAAAATTGACAGAAGACAACATTGGATTAAATTATAGCTTTATATTCCAATGCTGTTCTCATCTTGCACACTGTTTCAGTTGACGGGGTCAGTGGAGAGGGGCCTACGAATTTGTCTTTAGCACCGTCCCCGTTATCACTTCATTTTCTGTCAGAGTTCTGGAAACTGGAGTCGTTAGGGTCAAGAATAGAATAATATTTTATTAAGTAAACAACATCAATACAAAGACAATTTTTTAATTTGAATTAAACAAATTCTTATTTTCTTTTGTAAATGTTAACATCTAATGGGAATCTAGATTGATATTTTTCATATATTTTTCAACTTGATTTGTTACATTTGACATTGACAGATTAATAATTAAAGAGTTAGAAGCAAGATCAATCATAGAAGTTCAAAACTCTTCCAAGGGAAGAACCTTGCTTAAGGCAAGATTGTCAAATTATTTTAGTTTTGATAAATAAAGTTTTGAGAGTAATCTAACTTGCAAGTTTATCAAGTTGTAAGTTTATCAAGGAAGGAGTGATAGTTAGAAGTTAAATTGTTCATATTTTTACATCGTAAAGAAATCTTAGTCAATCTTATATCTTTTATTTGATATGTTTTCTCAACATAATGCAAATGGATTTAAAATTTGCATACACCATGCTAGAGATATAGATTTCTCAATATTTCTATTTGTCTAATTTCATAGGGTTTTCAAGTTTTTTAATAATGTAAAAAGTTTAACGATTTAAAATTTTGTCACATGTAAGAAAAAATGTATTAATGTAATTTTTAAATTTGAATATTTGGAACGTGATATATGTCTTTTAAATTTAAGAATACTATAAATTAGTTAAATATAGACTTTTTAATATATTTGATGTTTATATTTAAAAAAAAATTAAAAAATATATTGAAATATATTTTTTTAATCAAATTAATAGTATAAATTCATTGTTGATAAAAATGTTCTCACCCAGTTTAATATTTAAAGGTCAATTTTGACCAATAAAAATAAAATGAGTATTCAAGACGTTTTGGTATGGATGAGGTGTAGAATTTATACTAATTATGTAAGTATTGAATTAGATGGTGCTTAAATAGAGTGAAAACTATAGTCTAACAGTGGTGCAAGAGCATCTTTGGATGCATATGGTTATACTTTGGTTTTTAGGTTGTTCTGATGTGCTTTGATCAAATAAGGTCATTTAAGACCATTTGCGATCCTCTTGATACATTTTGGGATGTTTAAGTGCCAAGATGTCAAAAGATGTAAAAGTTGTCAATAAATTCTCAATGTTGTTAAGCAAGAATGTAAAAGTTGTCAAACTTCTTATGATTGTTAAAAAAAGGGATTAAATGGTGGTTGGACAGTTGTGAATGATGAAATTAAATGTAAAAAGGTTGCAAACAAGAAGACCAAGGTTGTTGAAGCATTGAATGAGAAAGAAATTCACTTTAGCATATTTTTACCTTGTATTTTCTATGTGTGCAGCCTAAGATTCAATTGGTATGGTCCTGTATAGATTGGTACATCCTTAAAACCAATTACAGAAGTTGGAGGATTGTCATACCTTTAATTTTCTTCTGATTTGAGAAGGTTTCATTGAGTTTTGTGTGAGATATTGCAATTTTTTTGTTGATACGTAAAAACCCTACATAGGGTTAATAATGAGCTATAAAATGCAATATCATAGCCCTCAACCATTGGAAATTCATGAAAATTGGTGGAGGGGTCTATGATAGCATGTTTCACAATATCCCAAAAGTTATAGAGTCTAAGGAGATGGTTTGCACGTGTTTTAATTTGACATTTATTCTGGAAAAGGTGTGTGACAAACTGTTAGGGCAGCAAATGGTGGGATTTTCCCATGCACCAACTCATGTTTCGAGTTAATTGACAAGGGTTCACCAAATGAGAGAATTTTATGAGGTCTCGCATACCTATTTCAAGTTGTTTAAGATCATTTTTATGGTGTATGACCCTTAGCACATGAAAGAGAAATCCCTTACAGTAGTCAAGTATACGAATGTGATATCTATGCATTGTTGCATTGTGAGAGAGAAGGAACAGAGTTTCCCCTAGATACAAGAACCCTAAGATAGGATGGCAAACTTGATTTTGATAACATATGAAAGTGTGCCTCAAAGGTACTCAAGTAGGCCTAATGTTAGACGTCTCGGAAAGAAGGCCTAGGTTTGTCCTTGTTATGTTGGTTGAATAACTAAAGAATACTTAGGTTGAATTTGATGTTCGTCTTTCCTCTGCATCATTTTTGGTATCACGACAAGGAAGATCAATAAGAGATTTAAAAAAATACAAAACAAATTGAGTTGAAGACAACCCAAGATGCCGCCAAGGGTAAATGTTGAAAGAGAAATGTAAAGAATAGCTAGAGAGATGAGAAACTCTCTTGGACAAGAGTTGAGAGTAGTGAGAGAAATCCTTGATGCAAGACTTACAACAATTGATATTAATCATAGAAGAGGAGTAGTCACTAGAGATTTGAGTGATCAAGAAGGAGTGGGTGAAAATAATCCACCACAATAAGAACCTCAGGAAGAGAGAGAGGTTGAAGAGGAAAGGCTAGAAATATTGCTAAAGGTAGTCAAGAGAGGGGATTCCAAGGTGAAGATGGAACTTCTAGTGTATGTAGATAGTTTGAATAGTAAATAAGTTCTTGATTGGATAGGAAAGTTAGACAAATACTTTGAACTTGAAGATGTACCTGAGGAGAAACAAGTGAAGTTTGCTAGAACCAAATTGAAAGGTCATGCCTCCCTTTGGTGGGATTATGTGGAGGAAGAAAGGAGGAAGAAGGGAAAACCTAAGATAGCCTCTTAGGACAAGATGGTTGCAAAGTTGAAAGGTAAATTTATTCCTAGTGATTATGCCACTCAATTGTATAGGCAACTACAAAAATTGAAACAAAAGGACATGGATATAAAGACATATACAAAAGAGTTCTACAAATTGAGTATTAGATCAGGGCATATGGAGAATGATTTTGACAAGATTGCAAGGTATCTTAATGGATTGAAACCTAGTTTAAAAGATGAATTGATTCTTACAAGCCCAAGGACTCTTGAAGCATGTTATCAATAAGCCATGAATACTGAAGAGAAGTTGAAAAGAAGACACAAACTAGAGGTAGGGGAAGGACTTTTAGAGGAAGAGGAACCTTTCCTAGTAGAGGACATTACCAAATGTCTCAAGGAGAGACAATCAATTCTCAATAACAAACATCATATTCAAGGGGGTAGTTTTAGGGAAAGAATATCCAATTTTAGGGGCAGATTTGGGTGTAGAGGATGATCAAGTGGCTTCACTAGGAAATTTTATAAATGTCATAATTTTGTAGGTCATCAAGCATGGCAATACCCTGAAGAATATTTATCTACTTGTTTTATAAGTGAAAGGAGAAATCAAGTAGCACAAGGTGGAGATGTTGAAAGTGTAAAATTGTCACCAGAAATAGAAGAACTAGAAGTTGGAGAGATTTTATTGATGAGCATAATATTGATCAAGGTGCCAATGGATAAGGGGCCACCCCAAATAAATCTTACTCTTCAAGACCATCTGCAAATGCCAAGGTAAATGTTGTCAAGTTATTATAGATTTTGTTAGCATTGATAATTCAGTTGAATTGTAGAAATGGTAGATAAGTTTCAAAGTTAAAAAAATTACCCCATGTTATACCATATAAGTTCTCATGGTTGAATAAAGGGCAACAATTGTTAGTTAATGAGAAATGTTGGGTAGACTTTCAAATAGATAGGTATAAGGACAAAGTGTTGTGTGATGTCATCCCTATGGATGTTTACCATATGTTACTTGGTATACCATGGCAATATGATAGAAATACTAAGCATGATTGTAGGAAAAAAAATTATGATATAGAGAAAGATAGAACCTACTAAACTTTAACATCTTTGAAGGATGAAGACAAAGATAAAAAATTAGGGTCAAGTGTGACATGATAGTAGGTGAGAAAGAGTTCATAAAAACCATGAAAGAGGAGGAAATAGGATTTACAATCATGATTAGACCTAGGAATGTTATGATAGAAGAAAAGAAGGATGGGTTGCCTTTGGAAATCTAAAATTTTCTCAAGAAGTAAGAAGATATAATGGTTAATGAAATCCAAAACTCTTTGCCTCTAATAAGGGACATTAGCCACTATATTGACCTCATACTAGGGGCTAGTTTTCCTAACAAAGTAGCCTACAAAGTGACACCACAACAAAATGAAGAAATTAGAAAACTATTACAAGAGTTACTTGACAAAGGGATAATCAGAGAAAGCCTTAGTCTTTGTGTAGTAACTATCCTAGCACTTAACAAAGGGGGTGAATGGAGGATGTGCACTAATTATAGGGAAATAAATAAGATTACAAGATCATATATAGGTTCCCTATTTCAAGGATAGATGATTTGATGGATTCCATAATTGGACCAAGCTACTTTTCCAAGATAAAACTTAAAAGTGGGTTTCAACAAATTAGGCTTGGACAAGGGGTTGAGTGGAAGACAATATTTAAAATAAATGAAGGGCTCTATGAATGGCTTGTATTTCCTTTTGATCTCTAAAATGCACCTAGCACCTTCATGAGGCTCATGAATGAAGTCCTCAAGCCATTTATTGTTAAGTTTGTAGTTGTTTATCTTGATGACATCTTAGTTTTCAGTTCTAGTAAAGAAGAGCACTTACATCTTTTGGATTTGGTATTAAGAAGGTTAAATAAGGAGAAATTAATTATTAATCTTAAAAAGTATGAATTCATGAAGACAAAACTGCTATATCTTGGGTTTGTGATCACAAAGGCAACATTGAAAATGGATCCAATCAAAATTGAAGCAATCTTGAATTGGCCTTCACCCAAGTTAGTTGTTGAGCTACAAATTTTTCATGGCTTAACAAGTTTTATAGGAAATTAATTAAGAGATTCATGTATGTGCACCCATAATAGACACCATAAATGGAGATAGGAAAAAAAAGTTTGTTTGGACTAAGGAGGCTAAAAAAAGTTTTCAATATTTGAAGAAAAAGGTAGTAAGGCAGCCTATATTGGCTTTACTATATTTTAACAAGGTCTTTACAATAAAATATGATGCTAGTAACTATGTTATAGGGGCAGTCTTAAGTCAAGATAACAAGCTAGTTGCCTTCTTTAGTGAAAAATTGAATGATGCCAAAAGGAAATACTCCTTTTATGACCTAAAAATGTATGATATGGAACAATCATTGACAAAATGAAAACATTACATTCTCTTCAAAGAATTTATAGTATTTATGGATAACCATGCTCTCCATTTTCTCAATAGTCAAGAGAAACTCAGTCATAGGCATGTCAAATGGGTAGAGTACTTGCAAGGTCTTACTTTTACCATCAAACATAAGAAGTGAAAATCTAATAAACTGGTTGATACTTTAAGTAGGAGGGAATTAATGGTATAGTAAATTCAATTGCAAAGTGTTGAAGTTGAATCATTAAAGGGTATGCATGCTAATGATGTAGACTTTAAGGAGATATATAAGGATTGTAGATAGCCTCATAGTATAGTAGTACTAATTAGAAGTGTCTTGATTATTTGATTCAAGATGCTTTATTTTTCAAGGGAGCACAACTTTGTGTGCCTAAATGCTAAATGAGAGACAATATCATAAAGGAAAAGAATTGTGGGAGTGTGGTGGGTCATTTTGGTCTTGACAAAATATTGGAGTAGCTGAGAAGACATTATTTTTGGCCTAGGATGCAAACTGATGTAAGAAAGTTTATGGAGAGATGCATATATGTCAAAGGGAAAAGGGAAGTAGCACAAATTCAAGATTATATAAGCCTCAGCCTATTCCAAATAGGCCTTGGGAGTCCATTGGCATGGATTTTATCATTTACCAAGAACACAAAGTGGTTTTGACTCGATTTATGTTGTTGTTGACCAGTTTTCTAAAATGGCTCATTTCATCCCTTGTAAAAGAAGTAATGGTTCATCATATATTGCAAGTATATTCTTCAAAGAAGTGGTGAGAATCCATGGTTTTCCTTTCAATATTGTTTAGATAGAGATAGTAAGTTCATTAGACATTTTTGGAGGAGTTTGTAGAGAAAAATTGGCACCAAACTCAGTTTCAGTTCTACCTACCATACTCAAACTCATGGGTAGATTGAGGTGTTTAATATGAGCTTCGGAAACCTATTGAGATGCCTATCTAAGGAGGATTTTACTCAGTGGGATTTAGTCTTACTTTAGGTAGATTTTTCTTAAAATGATTTAGTGAATAGAAGTATTGGAAGGAATTCTTTTCAAGCTGTCTATGGTTTATATCCTAGAGAGTTGTTTGAATAGAGAGATATCAATGGAATGGGGAGACAAATTGCTATAAAAGAGAAATTTGTCATTGCCATGTAGGAGATTCATCAACAAGTCCGGGAGCACCTACAAAGTAGTGTTGACAGATACAAGCAAAGGGTAGATGTAAAAGAAGATAAGTTGATTTCAAGGTTGGAGATTTTGATTTAGCACACCTCCAAAAAAAGATAATTTGTAGCAAGGGTCAATACTCCAGGTTGTAGGTGAAAAAGTTAAGGCCTTGCAAGGTGGTGAATAAGTTTGTCACAAATGCATATGAGATTGAGTTACCCTAAGGAATCGGCATCTCCCCTATCTTTAATGTTTTGAATTTGTACCCTTACAAAGTGGATATTGTTGCAAATGTTGGAGAAAGTTCACAATCACCCTTATATGTTGACTGGATCCAAGATAACCCACCTAGCAGACCTATGTAGTTGGAATTTATCATTGATAATAAGGAACTCAGAAAGACAAGAAATAAGGCATATCTCCAGTATTTGGTCAAGTGGAGAGGTCTTCCTATGGAGGATGCTACATGGATGATTGAAGAATACATTCTCAGACATGGTTTTACTATTGCAGACATTCACTCAAGTGGAACTTAAGTTCTTTCTCCCCCTTGGGTGTATGATGCAGGAGCATCTTTGGATGAATATGGTCATACTTTGGTTTTTAGGTTGTTTTGATGTGTTTTGGTCAAATAAGGTCATTTAAGACCGTTTGGGTCCTTTTGATCCATTTTGGGATGTTTAAGTGACAAGTTGTCAAAAGATGTAAACGTTGTCAAAAAATTAGCATGTTTTCTAGTGTATTTTTTTTGGATTCGATTGTGTGTATTTTTTTCCATCTTTCATGTCTTGGGAATTCTTTTCATCCTGATGATGAATCACGGAGTGTGATTCGAAACGTTGATGGAAAAAAAATACACACAATCGAATCTAGAAAAAATACACTAGAATACAAAATGGATTGTGGAAATCTCATAGCTTTAATTAGCAATGTTGTTAAGCAAAAATGTAAAAGTTGTCAAAGTTGTTATGATTGTTAATAAAAGGGACTAGGTGGTAGTTGGATAGTTAGGAATGCTAGAATTGAATGTAAAAAGGTTGCAAACACATAGACCAAGGTTTTTGAAGGGTTGTTGAAGCATTGAATGAGAAAGAACTTTATTTTAGCAAGGTTTTACCTTGTATTTTCTATTTGTGCAGTCATCAATTCAATTGGTACATCCCTATACAGATTAGTACGACCTGAAATCTAGTTGGAGAAGCTAGATAATTGTCGTACCTTTATTTTTATTTTTATTTGATAATATTTCATTGAGTTTTGTGGGAGATTTTGCAATTTTTTGTGTTGGCAGGTAAAAACCCTACCTAGGGTTAACAGTGAGTGAGAAAATGCAATAACTTAGCCCTCCACCATTGATAAATTTAAGAAAACTGGTGGAGGGGTCTATGATAGCATGTTTTACGATATCCTAGAGTTATAGAATCTAGGGAGATGGTTTGCACTTGTTTTAATTTGATATTCATTCTGAAAACAGTGTGTGACAAACTGCTAGGGTAGCAAATGGTCAGATTTGGCCACACCAACTCATGTTTTGGGTTAATTGACAAGGGTTCACCAAATGAGAGTGTGTTTTGAAGTCTCAAAGACCTGTTTCAAGTTATTTTAAATCAAGTTTATGGGGTATGACCCTTGGCCAATAAAAGAGTAGGCCCTTACACTAGTCAAGTATAGGAATGTGATATCTATGCATGGTTATATTGTGAGAGACAAGGAATGAAGTTGCCCTGGATACAAGAACCCCAAGATTATTTGAAAAACTTGATTTGAATGTCATATGAAAGTGTTCCTCAAAGGTACTCAAGTAGACCTAATGTTAGAGGTCTAGCAAGGAAGGCCTAGGTTTGTCCTTGTTGTGTTGGTTCAATACCCAAAGAATACTTACGTTGAATTTGGTCTTAGTCTTTCCTCTACATCAAACATGATATTATTTAGAATGCAAACTTTAAAATAGGGACCTCCAAAAAATCCAATGGACATGAATCTTATTAAAATCAATTAGTTTGCCTTTATTCTTGTTTGTTCAAGGGTAACTATGAGGGAGATAGTTACATTCCTATTTTAACATATAAATTATGATTTCTCCAACCCAGTAGTATATATTGTTTCCTTAAAAAAAATTATCTTATACTTTTCTTCCCATACATGTGATTCCTTTTATTAATATTGGCTTTAAGAAAACTTGATTTTGATGAAACAACAATAATATTTGGATCTTCCTTTCAAGGGAATATATTAATTCATGATTGGCCTTGGTTGATCAATAGCTTCAAATTCATTTAATAGACTAATAGGTAATGATTCCTATAATGATTCATTGTGTAATTCCTAAGTTGAATTAAACTCAAAATTCATGGAATGGATACAAACAAATCTTAAGCATAGTTCAACAAAGTAAAATGTGATAATAGGATATCTAAAACATATCAAGGTAAAATAAATAATAAACCCTTAGTCTTGAATTCATTAAATGTTGCAAGTAAGAGAAAGGTCATAAATACTTGAAAAATATATTAAAATATTGGTAGGAATTTTAAAAAATTAAGGGATTAAGAGTTTACCAACTAATCGATTTTAGATATTTATCCTCAAATCTAAACAAAAATACCATTATCTTAGTTAAACTAATTGTATGACACTGCCACAATAGTGTGTCCCATTTTTGGGACATCTTGAAATTTTCTTGAAATCACATATTTTTTAAATTATAATTATTTAAGAATTGAGAGGTTCTAGTTAAATAATTTTAGTTGAAGAGGGTTAGGTCAAAACCCTTTTGATAGAACCCCTCTAGCCTTAAATCACATTGATGATTAGAAAGATGAATTATTTATGCTCATCGATGAATAGAGTACACACTTATAAAGGAAAGATATTGTTCCACAAAGAGAAATGTAGTTGCAATAACTATATATATGTCACCATATCCAACTATGTAGCCATATGCAATCAACTAGTAATTTAATATTAAAAGTTTGTGCTAGCATTCTTCCCTTATTACATCGTTGCTATAAATGTACCATTGAAACTTCAAGTTTCAACTCACTAAGGGAGCCCCCTTAAGGCTTACACAACAAAATTTACTCAATGAACATAAAATAAGGCCTATGATCTTCTCTTTATAAGCCAATTACAAGTCAACATCAAGCATCTTCATGAGCATTTTGACACAAAAAGGCTTATAAAGGTATAAGCATTTAATTTTTAGTTATAGCCTCTACTACCTACCAACATGCTTTCAATTTTGAGGTTAATTCCTAA
This sequence comes from Cryptomeria japonica, assembly GCF_030272615.1. NCBI lineage: Eukaryota > Viridiplantae > Streptophyta > Pinopsida > Cupressales > Cupressaceae > Cryptomeria > Cryptomeria japonica. The sequence goes on along the minus strand of NC_081411.1, from coordinate 709,793,832 downwards.
ACCAAGGTTTAACTTAGGAAAACCCCTATCTCCCCAATAATTTCCTCTCTTTTATGTGTGTGATAATATGCGACAAAGATATGAAAAGAGGAGCAGAATCATCAAAAAAATATCTATAGTTTTCAATTCATCAAAGTAAAAATTGACAAGAGCAGGGTGCCCTGGGTAACTGAGTTCTAGGAGTGGGGCGCGTTGGGTGTCTAAGTCCCTATACATTTGCCTGAAATTCGGACTACATATTAGTTATATTTTGTACTTCTACATGCTTTTTCAGAATTGGGTTTTGAGTCTATTGTCTTTCAATAAATGCAATAAACTATCATTTTAGCTTGGCTGCTCCTAATTTGTCCATTCTTCCTTATAGTTTGCATAGTCACTTTCAACTCAACAACAAAGGACCATTGCATCCATTTTGTTCTTGAACTATCTTGAGCCTAGTGGATTATTCTCCTACTGAATGTAAGAGTGGAATAGGCCTAAGATTCTTAGTTTGCATGCAAAAACTAGTGAACCCTATTCCCTATATTACACTATGAAATTAACGCTTTTAATAAAAATAGTTCCTTTATGCCATGAGCTATAAAATTTGGTGGGGAAAGAGCTATTGGAGCCTTTCATAACATTGAAAAGGGGAACCATTCCTTCCCTATGGAGTACATTTCATAGGTCCTAATTTTTCATTAGGTCCTCATATTTTCTTGGTTATGACATCTTCAAAGCCCCTCCCATTTTACCCTTCTTCACTTTGAAAGACTTCTTTAATTTACAAAAATGAAAATAGTATTGCACAAAATGAGAGAAAAGAGTGGTTTTGTCTTCATAATTAGCAACTTTGAACCCACACCTCAAGTAATGGAAATCCATAATATCATAACCATCAATCAAATTACCACATGTGAAGTCACACATTAATAAATTAACTTCTTTCATATCATATTGAATTGAACCATGTTATCTTTCCAACAAATCGAGAGGAGATATATGGCAATTATAGAAATCCCATCACAAGAATTTCTATGATGGTTTTTACCCACCAGTCTATCATCCTCACTCATGTCAAAAATGCCTAGCAATAACTTGGCAGGTCATCTCACCTAGTAAGGCCACATCATCAACAATGTCCTCTTCAACATTTTAAGTTTGAAAATCATGATATCCATGCAAAGTTAATTAACATTTTTAGAATTTTGGTAGTTGTGGGCCCTTTCATTAGAGATGATCTCTTTTAGTTTTTCGTACATCCTGATTTTTGCTTAAATCATTTATTTTTTAAAAATTATCTTTATTTAAGCTTTAAGAGGTCCCATTTGAAGTAATTAGTTGAAGAGAGTTAGATCAAAGGATCTTAGGTCAAAATTTCTTGGATATAACCTCTCTACTTCTAAATCATATTTGCAATGGAATCTCCTTTGCATCTATCAAATGCTAATAAAAAACCAAATTTACATTAGCTCTTGGGGGGTCAAATGAATTCATTTAGAAGTTTTATTATTCTAAGTACTTAGTCCTTATTATAAGATTTCCAAATAAGTATAATTTTTAATATATTTAATTTCATTAATATATTTTTATTTTATTTCTTATGAATGTAGGGTTTTCACCGAACATGAACCTCTTTCTTCAATGCATTGGGAAAAATAGTAAACTAATTCAAAAAAATAGTATTGTGAGTTCACCCCAATCAACATTCCTTAGACCATAATTTACCATTTCATCTACTGCACATATCTTTCTCAATAAACATGACAAACTTTGGATTGAAGGAAACTTTGAAGTATCTCCTTTTTTCATTCATCATACTCCTAATCTCCTAAGGACATTCCATTTTTTTATTAAGAATGTCCACTATTAGCTTAAAATCTCCTTCTAGAATTTTTTTTTGGAGTTTTAGCTTCTTTAGCCTTTTCAGCCCTTGGGAAGCAAAAAAGGCCTCAACTCTCATTAAAACCAATCCTAAGAATTTTTCCATATCCTTCTATGAAGTTCCCCTAGTTGTCCCTTATCACTCCTCCAAACCCAAATATACCACGATTTCCTTTAGCACACTCATCAAAATTGTATTTAGTCTATTCTTCTTCAGGTGATAGCCATTTACTAACATTTCTAAGTAAAAATTTAATCCAATCGATTTTCCTAAGAATCTATTGATTTTCCACATTTACTTAACTCCGAGATCTTGATAGTTCAGCAAGACTTTAGAATAGTCATAAGAAACAACAATAATATATTTTCTTTTGTTAAATTTTACTTATATAATAGTATGATATTATAATTATAGCATATATAAACAATTAATATAATTTTGTTTATATATAATACTATAATCCATTTGGATTAATCTTTATAATCCATTTGAAGATGGTACCTTTACAGATAGGCAAATAGGAGAAGGCGCATGCATTGTTTGCATTTAGAGACTCCCATGCCGACTTAGGAAATCAGGATTTATAGTGTCAAACTGAAAACCAACCATGCGAGGCAACCATATGTTTTGATATATAGAACAACTTTCTTGTAGATAGATTTTTCCATTCTTCTGGAAAAATCTAGATGAATTTTGGGGTGGACCTTGCTTCCCCACACAAATGGTGTATATAATACGAGACAAGAAGAGAACTTTGTAGTGTAAAACAGCAGAATATTTAAACCACATGGTTTCACAATATTAGCTAAATAGATCAAGTAGTTTAAGAAGCTCTGATTGATGGAAGTCTAGTGTTCGATTCTAGAGCAGGCACATCTGAGTCGGGCATCTTGCAAAGCACAATTACAAGCTGGCACTGAAGCCCACAGCTTGTCTCCCGTGTATTAATGAAAATTGACTGAAAACAACTTCACAGCTCGTCTCCCGTGTATTAATGAAAATTGACTGGAAACAACGTTGGCATTACGTTATGGCTTTATATTCCAATGTTGTTCTCATCTTGCACACTGTTTGCATGGCGCCTACACATTGGTACAGGTTAATTTCTACACAAAATGGTATTTCAGAAAAAATTTGGGATGTGCAAAACATAGTATTTTTTGTGGTTTCCCTTTAGCACCTCCTCCATCATCACTGCCTTTTCTGTTAGAGTTTTGGAAACTAAATGGTTAGTTTTAAGAAATAAAACAATATTTTATAGGGTGAACAACAACAACAATGCAAAGACAAATTTATAAATTGAATTAAACAAAAGAAAAAGCCTTATTTCTTGTGCATATGTTAACATCTAAATGGGAATCAAGTAGATTGATTTTTATTTATTTTTACTTGGTTTGCTATATAAGAAATTGATAGATTAATTATTACAAAATTAGAAGTCTTATTTATTTATTATATAATTGATAGATTTATTTAATTGTTATATTTATTTTTTATTTCTTGTGACAGTAGGTTTTTTACCAAACATTGAGGCCTTTGTTTCATACATGTGAAAAAATAAAAAGTAGAAAAAACATTCTTAAAATATTTTTTTCCCTAAATATTAATGTCCTCGTTTCATTTAAAAAAGAAAGAATTTAATTCAAATGCATATAAAAAAAAGCTATGCATTATGACATAAATATTACTTTTTTAAAATTTGTTTAATTATAAAAAATAAGTTATTAAAATTTTTATAAAAATATTCACAATGTAGTTCTAAGGAATCTACACAAGAAATCTCGCAAAAGATGTTAGAAAGTGAAGGTCTAGTAAAATTGTTGATTTCACTATCCTGATTTGACCAAAAAATGGGACTTATTACTTTTGGTTGACCTAGGAAGAAATGAATTTCTCCTAGAGAGTCTACATAGCTTCAATAATAACAATATTGGATTTGCCAACAGCATCTACTAACATTCATGAATCTAAAATACTATATTCTGTTACACACTCAAGGAACTTTATGGATGGGTCACATAAGTTATATTTTTTAGTTTTATTATGTAAGAAATAACTCAATAAATAATGAAATCACTTATTTTATTTAGTGTAATAATTACTGATAAATTGATATAGATTTGATTCAAAACAATAATACAATACTAAATATGTTTACTGATAGATTGATATAGATTTGATTCAAAACAATAATACAATATTAAATATGTCGGAGTTTGCAACCTCTAAAGTCAGGAACATAACTGCAAGCAACTTCCATAGAAAGAGATAAATAATATGATCCATTTCTTGGTGAACCATATTACTTCTCTCTTTTTGTGGATGTTGCTTACAATCATGATCCTGACTTCAGAAGTTGCAAACTACAACATGATATAGAGCAGTTAAATTTACATCTCTTTCTAATTGACACCAATTAGGGACATATCTTTCTACCATTTTATTTGGTGCAACACAATCTGCTTCATATTTCACTCTCAGTTAATATTAGTAATTTTCTAGTCTGTTCGTGGACTGCATTATTATTTTCCTACGATGTTCAAAACTATGTACATTGCTTCCCACAAGCCAGTTCGCAAACCCAACATCACTTCGACATTGAAAATTCCTTAAATTTGTAAAAAAAGCCTTAATTTGGGCTGCTGTTATATCTATTTGTGGTGGCATTATTCATTTATTTCTTCCTATCCATATTATTGGCAATGGGTATCTAATTTCCAGCCGTGCCGTTTTGGTCGCTACTACAATCATTTTTCTTGGTATTGCTATTGGAGAATTGGGATGTATCGTGCATGAGCTTTCCTGTCGTATCAGACTTCATAGTTTGCACATTAGATTGTGTTTATCGAATTTGATGTTTTTGTTTGCATGGATTAATTTTGGAGACTATCTTATTGGTGCGAGGATGTTATTTTCCCCAATCTGTGGCAATATTCATTTGATTTCCTTAAGCCTAAGGCATTCTTAACTTTGCCTGGCCAATATATATTGGGTGAGTATTTTTGGTGACGAAGTCATCTATTATTTGTGGATACGACCTTCTGTTGGCTGGAAGCACTTATTATTGGTGGCAATTTGTACTCTGTAGTTTTGTGGGGGTCACCTCACACTTCACACTCGCTCACCATCATCACTGACATTCATTCACCAGGCTTGCACCACACCACATACTACCCACTCAATCATTTTCTATCATTTGGTTTGAGGGTTTTGATTAGGTTTGGAGATTTTTTTATTTGTGCCATAGTATCCATATGCTACGTTTGACAATTTTGTTTGCTTGCATATAATAATTTTTGGTGGCTATCTGGCTTCGTTTGAAGGCTAATTTTTATTTGTCCGGCATCATTGCTTTGGAAAAATAGTGTTCATCATTTCCCAGCTCGGTGACTCTCAACGCTAAGCTATCTCCTTGGACATCGGCTCCACTTCGTACCACCACTCTTCTGCTTAGCAAATGCAAACCCGATTTGTTTTGCTAGTTTGTGAATGATCCAACATTTTCTCAATGGAAAATCATTTCTTTGTTTGTTGCGGCTGATATTTCGTACAGTTGCCTCTATCTATTTCTTGTTGGTGTGATTGGAGATGTTTTATTTAAAGTTATGTTGATGGTGTTTTGATGTATTATTGAACATAGAATAAAGTATTGAATATTCTATCATCTCTTGAGTAAAGACTCTCAAATGCTGAAGATTTGCATAAGGACCACTTGAGACGACTTCAAGGTTCTTTTATGTTATGTCTTAACTTGTTGGATAGCTTCAGTTGTATTAAGGTGATTTGTTGTACTTGCGAAGGGAGTTATGTTGAACAACTGAATGCTCGAATGATACTGGAATGTGTGATTCACTTAAATAAAAAAAAGGGAAGAAGGATAAAGGTTTAGAAGGCTATTCTAGCTCTAAGAATGTAAGAGCAATGGATGTTCTTTGATGAAACTCTACTAGGTCTTGCTTCGACATGCTATGAACATCTCCACAAGGCTAGTGCAATCTTCTAAGGATAGCTTTATGATTTTCAAATCATCACCACAAGCAGGGACACCATCAGGTTGATGCATATCAATGAAGAATGATAATCGAGGTTAAGCTTAAGCTGAATGACTACAATTGACTATGCAAGGCACGTTACCATCGGCAAGGTGTTAGTAGTATGGATATATGAATTTCACCATTGATCACACATAGTCTTCTATTCATCAATCAACATGAAAAAATCAAATTGAGAAATATAGAGACAATGCAGATTGTTGAATCAACACATAGAATTCACCATATCTTCAATGAAGTTTACATGTCTTTTGCAACAATATCTTGGCAACAATCGTTGCCTTCTCCTAATCTACTCTAATTGCTATCTACTACATTATTCTCTATTCTTGAACTACTGACTATTTACTATTGACTATTTGCTATTTTCTAACTATTAACCTTACAAATGAAGAAGTGAGGCCTTTTATAGTGCTCTCCTTACAATTCAGTGGCTCGGATTGATTTGCGATCAATGGCCAAGATTACAAGATAGAAACCCTATTGTGAAGCATTTAATGCTTGACCAATGATATGATTACATTTGAGGGGACACATGTCCTCCTTTGAAAATTCAACCAATAAGTGATGAGAGTAGGTACTTTGATCTTTGTGCCCATGTGGTAGTTGTCTCCTTTTGATAGTTGAGTCTGGTACATCGAATCTGGACGTCTTATCGTGAAATGATGTGACTAGATGTAATGATGACTAGGCGCCACTTCATCTTGATTGATCTTTGTAACTCATCACAAGTATGCAATTGAATGAGGCATATCTCTTGATACTCAACTTGTCCAAGCGCTTGATGTGATGATGACTTCGCTCATGTCGATCTTCTAACTTCGATTAACTCTTCTTCGTTGTAATCACCTGCAAGAATTGGCTAAGTTAGTCTCGTGATATGATATTTTCTTGCAAATAACTCAATGATATAAACCTAAGGCTAACAATTTCCATTCATGAAGTATAATCACCTATGCTAACAATAAGTCCTTGCAACCCCTCAAAAGATGACCTAAAATATAGTAGAAAAGACATCCAATGACAAAGGCCATATTAAAATGGTAGACAGAATTGAATCTTCATCAAGCAATGTTTGATCTTTTGTAAAATATGATCAAATATGTCTACTTCAAACCTGTGAACTGCTTTACAATAATAAGAGATCTCAATTCGATTGCCACTTGACCAAATTGCCTTTACAAGTGAGTGCGCTGGCCTTCAAAATTTGATCAAAATGACCGTTGCCTGAGATAAGATTCAAATCGCCACCCCTAAAAGACAAATTTGCTGGAGAATAAAGGGCAATTCGCTGATGTAGTATGGGTAAATTTGTTAATGAAATCAAGTTCGCTGCTCTTGATGATGATCTCCGATCGCTATCATACTCTTCCAAGTTTTAATCAAAATCGCCTTTAGATGAACTCATTGTGGCTGTGTACGACCGAGCTTGAACTGTTATCGTTGGAAATAGAAGTTGCCCATGCTGAACAATTACAAGATCTCCACCTTGGATGGGAGAGTCACTTCACCTTGGGCCAAATCGGTGTTGAATGATGATCGACTTTCCTGATCATGATCAAAATCGTGATTAATAATGAATGAACTCTCTGTCAAATTCGTTGATAGTGCAAGTGGAAGTTGAATCGCTATCTTAAGGAGACCAATTGCCACATCGATCTTGTGCCAAAATCGCCCCCTTGGTGAAGTAATTCGCTGACCAAAGAAAGTGAGTTCGCTATAGCTCAGGGTGCAATCGAACATGATCAATCATTACTGAATGAAGTCACTGCATATACAGATGACTTTGCTGTGGATCAAGATGCAATCGCTGTAGGTGAAATATAAACTCGTTGTCCTTGATGATGATCAGCTCAAAGTGCAATCGCCATGGATGGTAGATGAAATCGCTGAGCATGAAGTGTAATCGCTGAGTTGAATTGCTGATGTCTGGAATCAAAATCGGTACTTTGATGCTTGCCTCCAATTGAAATCGTCGATATCAGATTAGAGTCGCTGCCTTTACATGGCCAAAATATGATCAAAACTTGATCGCTAATGTCTTTGCTGCCTTTTGCCAAAATAAGATCATTGGCTATAATCGCTGCCTCATTGTTCGATCAAAATTGTAAATCGTAGCTGTGTGTGATCCGATCTCAGATAGATAAGAGCAAATCAGTTACAAATTGGTCAAATGAAATGATCAATTTGAAGGTAATAACGATCGATATATCATCACAACCTTGGGCGAAATTTATTTAACGAATTCAAATTTGGAAAATAAACAAATCGACCACACCCAATTCAATGCCAAATCGCATAAATTAAATGACATATATTGTTTCTTGGAAATTGATAGACATCATGCATTAAATGTCATTTGGTCAAATTGTAGCATTTTTGAGAATCGATTAATTAAATTTGGCTCTCCAAGCATCATGTATTAAATGCGACCCTATGGCAATTGTATCGTTGCTAAGCTCACCACCTTTCTTAAAGTTCCAATTGTCATGTCCTGGCATTCTTTATTGCAATCACTTAGTCATCCATCATTTGACATCGAGTTGCCACCTTTGATATTTATATTAAATGATCATCCTTTATTGGTGAATTCGCCACTTTGGATATTTAGCCAATCTATTGCCGTTACTTTCTTCCATCACCCCAATCATTTAATACCATTTGGTTGCAAAAATGTATCAAACATATTTTTTATTGTGTATTTGAACATTTCAAAATCGTTCTTTATTAAATGATTAATATTTATCAATTTGAAAACTAATATCGATCTTTTTATTTGATTTTCATGAGAAGTTCTTATCCTTGTCTTGTTCATCGATTCCAAGGTGATCATTGAATGTCTTCTAGACTTTGCATCGTGGGAATTTTCCAAGCCATTGGTGCTCAAACATTCGCATTGCGCGCTCTTGCCACCCTCATTCATTAACTTGAACTTGCTTTTGATTTAATACTAAAATTCATTTTAAGTGACTTGCATCGCTAAAAGCAATGATGAACAATGCACAAAGAGAGGCAATGCTTTCAAAAAGTAGTGCTTAAAAGTAGTAACGATATTAATGAGCACTGCTTAAAAGTAGTAGTGACACTAAGTAGCACAACTTAAAAGCAACAGTGACATGAGGTGGTATTGCTTAAAAGTAGTAGTAGCATGAGGTGGGCACTGCTTAAAAGTAGCAGTGCTACTGAAAAGCACTGCTTAAAAGCAACAGTGACATGAAGAGGCACTGCTTAAAAGCAGCAGTGCTACTGAGAGGCACTGCCAAATTTTCATGATTTTCAATTTTTTTTGTATTTTGTATTTTGTATTTTGTATTTTTTATTTTTGTATTTTTAAAATGTTTAATTTTTTGCATCTTTTGAATTATAACTTTGACTTTAAATTAAGACACCCTATTCTATGACTATGCTTAAAAAGTGGGGGTCCCTATTTACAATGGGGCGATGTTAGGGGCATGCATGTAGGGGAATTATTAATGGATGGCACTCATTTTTGGAAGGATTGGATGAATGGATGGCCCCAAAAGGGAAGGGGATAATTATTGGATGGATGAGCAGGACAGGGAAGGAAAAATTGGATTTGGATGGAAGCCCCCCCTTGAATTATTGTCGTTGTGATGAACTATTAATGGAATTCTAACATTCCTCAGTTTTTTTGGGTCCCCGGGTCTTCACGATAATAAAAATTAGTAATAGATGGATGTACTGGACAGGAGGAAAACAAGTCCACATATTTCTATTGGCTACATCGAGTACTTTATGAAGGGGCCAAATTTATTGACAACTTCATTTTTATAGCAGTAACATATGTTAAAGGTGACTATTGTTTTGATGGTAAAATTGCCTTGACTTCCATGAAGTGTGCTTTGATTAGTTGTTGCATACATATTTGGGAGTAGCATCACTATTTTTGTAGCCTCTCATTTGTCCAAGGATTCTATTGGGTTACATATTAAAGTATTAAAGGCTGATAGATTTCTCTTATTGATACCATGTTGGAATTTGCAACTTCCAAAGTCAAGATAATGAGTGCAAGCAACTTTCACAAAAAGAGAGAAATAATATGATTCACCAAGAAAAGGATTGTATTGAGATGACTTGATAAATTTCAATGAGCTTTCTTATACATACAAGAGATGATGGAGTAGCTACAACTACCATGAAACAAAATTAAATGCATAAAACTGATATGATGATACTTTAGATAACTAAATTAAACAATATTAAATGATTGTGTCATGTGACACCTAAGCTATCCTAAGTAAACATCTGTGAATAGGTGCTAACCAAGAACTAGTTAGGGTATGTCCTTATTCACCCTAACACATATCTTAAGTGCAACTTAGGGAGACAAATAATTATGCAAATGATACAAGACTAATATTAAGATGCAATATATAAGTCCTGATAGCTAGACCATGTCAGGTACCCATGCACAACTAATCTCTTACAAACAAAAAAAAATAGAAAAGCATGTGGGACAAAATTTCTCTCGAAAAATGAGATAATATAAATAGAGATAAGTGATAGGATGAGTGATGAATTGAGGTCTCAACATCAATACCCCCAAGAAAAACATTCATCATGAGAATACAATTGATGTCCCCCATAAGAAAGAAAGTGAGAGACTATATAGCTATCCATAATGAATAAATGCCTACAAGAATGGTAAATTTTTTAAAGAAAAACATGATCCAACACTTGCAAACCACTTGTCTCCCTTTAAGAGAAAATAAAACTATCTAAAAATGTAGGGACATTAGAATATTTGAAGGCTCGAGTTCAATTGATCTATGAGTGGCAATGAGGTGGTGGAAGTTGCACAAGGTACATGATATAAAATCTCTGATCGATGCAAAAAGGATGAAAGCAACCGATAAAACTTGCCCAATGAATGATCGTTGTAACCAAAAATTGTATTTCGCTCCATGCTGCTACTAAGAATAAAGTCACCACCAATGTGAAATATAGGCCACTCGTATTAAAAGGACAGTTGATGTGCCTCTAAAGATATTGCCATGGGAAATAGTTGGCTTGGAGCCCATCAAAGAAAAAGAGAAATCTATCAGTATTCAATAATTTAATACACACCCCAATAGAATCATTGAACTAATGACACGCTATAAAATAGTGATGCCACTCCCAAATACATGTGTCATGGCTAATCAAAGAACACTTCATGGAAGTTGAGGCAATTTTACTATCAAAACAATAGTTACCTTTAATATATGTTGCTGCTATAAAAGTAAAGCTATCAATAAACCAGGCCCCTTTATAAAGTCTATGTAGCCAGTAGAAAGATGTGGGCTTTAAATAAAATTACTCCAATTGCACCAACGAGAAACAGATAGAGGCAACTATGTGAAATATGAGCCTTCGTGTACAAAGAAATGGCATTCCACCGAGAAAATGTCGGATCAATCACAAACTAGTAAAACAAATTAAGTCTGCATGTGCTAAGCAGAAGAGTGGTGGTATGAAGTGGAGTCGATGACCAATGAGATATCTCAACGTTGAGAGTCGTCGAGCTAGGAAATGATGAACACAATCCATCCAAAGCAATGATGCCCAACAAATTAAAAGCGACCTCTAAACGATGCCAAACAACCACCAAAAATTAATCTATGCTAGCAAAAAAAAATATCGAACCAAGCATAAGGAACTATGGCATTAAAAAAAAAATCTCCAAACCCAATCAAAAATCGTAAAGAAAATGATTTTAAAGGCTTGAGTGGGTGGTAGGGGGTGTGGCACAATCCTGGTGAATGAATGTCGGTGATGATGCTGAGCGAGTGTGAAGTGCGAGGTAACACCATAGAACTTAGAGTACAAATTGCAACCAATAATAAGCATTGCTAGAAAACAACAAATTATAGCCACATATAATAAATGACTATTCACCAAAAATTTAAAAAAATTAAAAATGATACAGCCAGATCCAATTCTAGAATGGATTCTAAAAGAATGAAAGCAAATTAAGTATGGGCAAATTACTTGGTACTTAGGTATTTCATTTGGGCTAGGGGTATCTCTACATGATATGTGGAATTGGTTTATCATAAAATTAATAAAACAAAATTTTCAATTGAGGCCATAAATAGCTTTCATTAGCTAGGAAGATTCAAGTGATAAATTATATTTATCTAGCTTCTCATATCTACTATTCCTACTGGATACAGTCAAAAAGGGGTTTTGAAGACCTTAATAAGCTCATTCAACAATTCTTATGGACTAATTGGAATAGAAAAATGGGTTTCAAATCCTCTTCTTGGACACACTACATACAACCACAAAATAGAGGTGGACTAGGTCTCTTGGACCTTAGGACACAAGGAATTTGTTTAGCTGCAAAGTAGATAATAAGAGGTATATCTGGTGATGAACAGTAGAAAATCTTGGTGCATCACCGAATAGAACTTGCTGATATAAATAACTAGTGGCAAAATATGGGATAGCTAAATAAAATTTTATTAGCCCCCTTCTTTTGTGTTAAAGCTTCATTTCCATTGCAATCCATTTGGAAAACTTGGAAACAAGTATGTCATTTTCTAGATTGGACGAAAGATTCATTGCAACATGGTTTCAGCTTTGCTAACTCCTCTATTTTGTGAAACTAACTGATTCAATATCAGAGGCAACCATTGGCTTCCATCTTTCCTAAACAAGCCTATTATTTTTTCAAGAAAGGGATAAGACAGTTCAAAGATATTTGGGACTTCACTACTCTTGACTGGACCAACTGACAAATTTATAAAATTTCCTTTTGTCTAAATAACAGAGTTAAGGGGTTCTTGGTTTTTGTTAAATCTTTGGTTCCTATGGAACTTTTTCTAAAATTTTGCACACCCCTATAGTGTAATTTATTCAAGGATTGGCAATGGCTTGATAACTATCCATTTGCTTCTTTTCCTTTGAAGAATATTTACCTTAACTTTCTCATGTCATTGAAATTAAATCCAAGATTTAATAACAAATGGAACTGTAGATTGAAAGAAAATAATTGGAGGAGCTTAAGTGCTCAAATTTGGAAGACTAAGGTGGAAGCAAACGTTCAAATACTATCCTAGAAAAGCTTGCACCATAAGTTTACAATAGGGGAAAAATTAAATTATTTGAAATTATAATCAACTAATTGCCCATTCTATCAGAGTAGGGAAAGTTTAAAACACGTATTTTGGGACTATTTGAGAATGAAAAAGAAATGGAATATCATATTTAACCACTTTCCTTCTATTTTAGGTTTTTCTTTACTGTGAAAAGAAGCACTTTTTGGTTTGAGACTTCATAAGAATGTGATTGTTGATTCTGTGAGGCAGTATGTTTTGTTGCACATTTGGAAAAGTAGATGTTCTACAGTGGTTTTTCAGGAAGTAGATATTCTAAATTTTTACTATGATATTATGTTTCATTTCATCTTTTTATGTTTGTAATTGAAGAAGAAAGCTTATAGAAGACACCTAGATGAGATAAAATACTAGTTTTTGCATCTTAATGAAGGTGAAATCGAATGTGCTAGGCAACTACAAGACATATTCAATTTTTCAATGTAATATGCTACTTTAGTTGGTTGAAATGTACCTAGTTGGTTATAATACAATCTTATATATCTAGACATGTTAGAGTCTTGTTGACTATGTTGTGTTGGTTCAATAGGGTGTAGCCGTGTTTTCTTTTCTTTTTTATGTACAGTCCCATTGGAATGCAATTATTTTTATCGTATCTATTATGCTTTGATCAATACAAAAATAAACACACAATATATATTAGCCAAGCAATGTTGAGAATGCCCTAGGCTTAAATGCTTTTGCATGCTTAAACTAGTAAACCCTATTTCCATTACATTACAATCATCTTCTTCCAAAATCTTTTGGATTCATGCTAAATTATTTAATAGATAAATTAGACTTCTACATGATCTTCTTGTTAGAAAAAACAAAAGTTTTCTTTGTTGGGTTACCCAAGTTAAAATATCAACTATCCAACTAAGATCAAGATAGCTCTTAAACTATTATTGACATCGTTCCTCCTCATATGCTTCATAAGATTGAGGCCAAGTCCATTAAACCTTCGTGAAAGGATAAGAAACATCTTAAAATGCTAATTTACAATTGCAAACATCACAAGTAATACAAGTGATTCACCCTTTATGTTTTCGTGGTGGACAAAATAAACCACAATTAGCACCTCTAGTTTTCACTTGACACTCAGTACTTTGTGTGGTCATTCATTAATCTAAATTCTAGCTTATTTTACATGTTGCATTACGTACCAAGGTCCTTCACTTGGTTCCACTTTAACTTGTACAAGATTTCTCAACTCATATTATCCCTTTCATGGATAATTGGAATCTCTAAAGCATCCTTTAAATGTTTTTGTTCCAAAGCTCATAAAGAGTGGAGTTGGGTACATGATTTCTTCAATGCTTTTGCAGTAACCCTTTAACATGACATATGGTGTTGCTAGGTGAATGACCCCACTTAGTTCAAATTTATCTAGATTTGGCCTACTTTTATGGTGGATATTCTCTTTAGTATGTACAAAAGTGGAAATTTATTCTTTTTCTATTTGTTCAATTGATTATCACTTTTCTTTGCACACTAATGCTATGAATTTCTCTAATGTGCTTATGTAGATCCAAGTGTAAGCTTGTAAATTTCCTCATCTATAGGATCTTCTTTCCACAATAGTAATGTTCCCTAAATGATTGCTAGAGTGCCAAAATCTAATTCATCCCAACCTTATAGGTGTGGGTGTGGTTGTAATCAATATATCATATGAGATTATGGATCCACATCTTGAGGTTCTCAATTAAGGTTCCCACAGATGATTTTAGCCCTTTTGGCCATCTTTTGCCTCTTCTCATGGGTGTGGTCCTCCTAGTTGGTCAAATTCTAGCAAGTTCCCTCTCTTGGGGTTAGTAATTTCCGTTATTTACACATAAAATTTGTAGAAGATCAAGAGGAAGAGGGTGATCTTATTGATTGGGAGCCCATTGACAATGGTACCATTCTTGTTGACATAGGGGGAAAACTTAATTATTGTAATCCCTCTTTTATAGGTTTTACTTTTTTCACTTAATAGTTTTATTCATGTTTACTATTGATTAGAATTTATCATTTATTTTTAGTCTTTTTTTTAAACTTAGTCATATTTCTACTATACACATTTTTTTTTGTGACCAATGATCATTATCTTTTTAATTAATAAAAAATATTACACACCTTATCTATATGAAAGATATTATTTAGTTTTCAATTGGTTGAGCATAATTGGTGAGGATGCAGATACGTTCCTTGATTATAAAGTCATTACGGATCAAATTTTCTAGTACTATAATATAAAAGATAAGACTAAGATTGTGCTTAGACAACTTTAATGGAATACATGACCCTCAATCTTTAATTCTCATTCACAAACAATAACATAAATTGATGCTCACAATACCTATAAATTATAGAAACCATCTAAAACAAATATAATTATTTTCAATATATCTACTAATTAAAAGTTAGCATAAAATTTTAATCTTTAGATATATAGTTAAATTTGTTATTTCAAATAAATAAACATCCTAAAACCAATATCTTCCGACAACTTTCAAATAAACATTGTTTAAAAACACCTTAAAAACGAATAAGTACAGAGAAGTAAGTATAAAAGCCTCACTTTTTTCTCATTTTCAGGACTTTTTGACTGCACGCAAAAGCCTTTTGTTCCGATTCCCACAACTTTTTGACTGCACTCTTGCCTGAGCATAAAAATAAATTAAATAATGTATAAAAGCTCCAACTTTCCCTTCTCTTTCGTGTGAAACATTTGCCATTTTTCAACTCACTTCCACGACTTTTTGACTCCGATTTGCATGCGCTTCATGTTAATTACTTTAGCGTACGAGCTGGGTTTACTGGAATGAAACCTTTACTCAAAATGGCCGATATTTACAAGCTTATTATGTATTTTGTGCCACCCGTATAAAGTCATTTTTATACCCTATTTTTATTGTAGATAGAAACTGAAAGCCATGTCTGTGCTTATCCTGCTTATCCTTGTGTTGAATGCATGTCTTCGAGCACAAACCCACACAAGTTTCCTCTTCAACAAATTCAATGCATCCACCCTTTACCAGGTCGAAACTTCCTCAATCCGCTCCGGTGCCATCTGCCTCACCAATCAATCACAACACATGTCTGGCCGCGCTTTATATACTCATCCTGTGCGGATGAAAGATCCCAGCTCCAGAAATACGAGCTCATCGTTCAGCACCACCTTCGTATTCGCTATGGTTCCTTCTTCCTCCGATCCTCCACGCAGCGGGCACGGGATGGCCTTTATGATCACACCCACCAAGTTTCCAGTGGAGCAGTCATCGTCTCACTTCCTCGGTTTGTTGAAGAGTTCCAGCGTAGGGAAGCCTGACAATCATCTCTTTGCCGTCGAGTTCAACACAATCCTCAACGAGGACTGCCGAGACATCAACGACAATCATGTCGGCGTGGATCTCAACGACCTCAACTCTGTAAAGGCTGAAATAGCCGGCTACAGGATTAGCAACCAGTTGCATGAAATAGATCTCAACAGTGGTCACAATATCCAGGCTTGGATCGACTATGATCATATGCAACAGGAATTGAATGTTACAATTGTAGAAGCCGGTTCAGTTCGACCCAAAGAGCTTCTTATATCTCTCAAGATTATGACTCTGTCCAATATTTTCGAAGAAGAAATGTACGTTGGTTTCTCTGCAGCAACGGGAACCATCGTTCAAGACCACTGTGTCCTCGCCTGGAGCTTCAGCACAAATGGATCCGCACCTGAGCTGGATATATCTCATCTTCCTTCCCTCATTATGCGTAAGGATTCCAAGTCTCGACTTATTATCGAAATTACTACAGCTTTGGTACTTGTGTTGTCGCTTCTGATTGCTGCAGGGGTTTTTGGGTGGAAGAGAAATAAGTACAGAGACGTTATAGAAGAATGGGAGATGGAGTATTGGCCTCACAGGTTTAAATACAAAGACCTGCATATTGCAACCAAAGGCTTCCGAGACGAACAAGTTTTGGGCTGTGGAGGTTTCGGTCGGGTGTACAAAGGAGTCCTCCCTGCTAGCGGCCTTGAAGTTGCTGTAAAGTCCATCTTTAAAGAAGCCAACGAAGCTCTCAAGGAATTCATTGCAAAACTTTCAAGTCTGGGGCGTTTACAGCACCGGAATCTTGTACAAATCAGAGGCTACTGCAGGAGGGGAGCAAAGCTATTCATAGTGTATAACTACATGCCAAACGGAAGCCTGGACAAGATGATATTTGGGAAGACGAAGAGCTTGCTGGAATGGGCTCAGAGGTACAGAATTCTGAGGGACGTGGGTGCAGGATTGCTGTATCTTCACGAAGAGTGGGAGAAAAGGGTAGTGCACAGAGACATCAAATCCAGCAATGTTTTATTGGATTCTGAACTCGATAAAAAGCTGGACGACTTCGGGCTTGCTCGTCTGTACGAGTATAGAGGAGACCCACAAACTATTCGTGTGGTGGGTACGCTAGGATACATCGCACCAGAGCTGGTACACACAGGAAAAGCCGGTCCTAGCGCAGATGTGTTCAGTTTTGGTATCTTAATGTTGGAGGTTGCTTGCGGGAGAAGGCCTGTGGATCCCTCTCTGGATGCTTCCCAGATGGTAATGGTGGATTAAGTGAGAGAGCTGCATGCGGAAGGCAGGCTCACAGATGCAGCAGATCCCAATCTTGGTGGTGAATATGTTGAAGATGAAATGGAGAAGGTGCTGAAGTTAGGACTGCTGTGCTGCAATCCTAAGCCAGAGGCGAGACCTGCAATGAGACAGGTATTGCAGATAATTGAAGGGGAGGCGTCTGTTCCCAGTTTAGTGGAGGTAACACTAGTAGTTCAACTCCAGACACAGGAGAATCTTATGCGTGAACTTCCAACTCCCTAGAGGGGGCTGGCTCACTAAGCTGACAGAGCTTCCGTAGCTGGGCCCACAAGAGTACTTTTCCTGTTCCTTTGTCAGTTACGTTTGAAAAGGTTTTATTCACCGTTTCCGTTATACCCTTGCCATTTAATGTCTTATATTTGAAAAGGTGTGATAAAAAGAAGATAGAAAGGGGATATAAATAATACCCTTTAGACCACAAATATCTTATATTTGATATCCTTTAAAATCTGTATTTAACCTATTCATCTGTTTTATTAGTTTGATTTAGTTTTGTTTTATAGGATTAAAAAAAAAAAAAAAATTATAGTAATAAGATTTAAATTTATATATTTTAATAATAATATATTTTATTTATTCTATGTTTTAATTATAATAATTAAAAATTTATTGTATTTGGTTCACATAAAATTATTTTTATATTACTTTTATAAAATGTTTTTTTTTTTAATTTAAGAAATGTATTTTTTATTTTAAGAAATATTTCTCTTTATTTCTAATATAGTATATATTTTATTTATTTTATGTTTTAATTATAATAATTAAAAATTTATTGTATTTGGTTCACATAAAATTATTTTTATATTACTTTTATAAAATGTTTTTTTTTTTTTAATTTAAGAAATGTATTTTTTATTTTAAGAAATATTTCTCTTTATTTCTATTATTTACTATATTATATTTTTAATCTATAAATTATTAATTTGTAATTAAAAAATATGTATAATTTTAGATATTTCATAATTTTAATGATATAAAGCATTTTAACATTACATAATATATTTGATAATTTTATGGTTGATAATTATGAATATAATTATTTATTTTTATTAAAAATATTAAATATATAGATAAGATATCTTAGTATAATCAAATTTATCATTTTGAAATATTTAATATTCAAGAATTAACATAATAAATTTGACCAAATATAAAATATTCGAGCAATAAAATAATAAATTTGATAACGTAATGACTAAATATTTTAAACCACGTTGATGATCCATGGCCAAATGTGTGAGAGATATTAGAGTAAGAGTGATCACTCCACACGTTACGGTAAAAATTGATGCACAACCAAATCTAAATACAGTAATACATAACCTTATGACTAATAATTTAAGAAAAAATATATGTTTTAAAAAATTTATTTATATTAAAAATTTATAAATTATTTAATTATCTCTATATTTTATTTTTATGACGTATTATTTAAAAATATTATAAATTGCATATATTTTATTTAAATTTTGTAGGTATGTCTCATCCAAAATTATATGACCATATTAAATTCATCACATTCAATTGACCTAGTAAGTAGATGTATTTATTCTAATGGATGCAACTTCCTACCCAACATATGTAAATGCTATGATATAACTTGTAGCACAATCTAATACTCTTAAAATTTGTTAGCATAAAAAAAAAAGAGAGTTTAATGTTATTTATTCATATTACATTTGATATTAGTTAGTGAATTGTGAATTCCATGGGCTATTGCCTACAAATGTAATATTGTTGTGGGTAAAATTGACATGGAATAAGTTGTTCATAGTGAAATTTTAAATTTGGTATGTAAAGAAGCTATGTAAAAAAACACATACAAGTGAACTTATGAAAAGAGGTCATAATAGATATATAAATACATTATGAATGAATACACCTTTTAACCATATTTTAAAATTGTTAATTTTTATTTTGATATGAAAAAAAAAATAAAAATATTAAAAATCATATATTTTTTACATTTAAGAAAACTTTCTCAAATTTGCTTCCAAATTTCTCTTTCATAGTTATGAGGATGAACCCATGATTGTGGACTTGATATACGATAAAATAGATGGATATATAATGATAAACATAGTGTATAGGAATTAATTCATATATATTTGATAATAGATGGATACATCAAGTGTATAGGAACATGTGGCATAAAAGTAGGGTGTTAATACGTATGAAATCATATGCAAATAAAGATGAGGTAAAATCTATGTAAATATGTTTGACTCTATATTAGATATATTAGAGTATTGACATTTGTCATCATAAATATGTATCAAAATGTTGCCCAAAAATAAGCATAAAATAAAATGAAAAAAAATGTATTTTTTTCATCCTTACAATTATATAGAAAAATAAAACTATTGAAATAATTAAAGATAAAGATAATTTTTTAAAATGACAAAAAATTTAACATATATCTTTCATCTAAATTATATACAAATTTAACTCAAATTATACATATACTTACTTAAAGACATTAAAAGACATTAATTCAAATCAATTAAAATTTGAACTTTATAATTACATATATTAAAAACATGAAAACATTAGATTAAAAAAATTATTAATAAAAATTAAATAAAAAATTAAATTAAATAATTTAAAATTAATTTGTTAATATATTAAATAAATATAATATAATTAAAAATATAAATAAAATTAAATAATCATTATCATAAAACATATTTTTCAAAATATTAATAAAAAATATATTTTAAAAAATAAACAAAATAACTTTTATATAAAAATATATTCTTGTTACTTAAATAAAATAACTTTTCACTGACCATAATTTAAAAATAAAAAGCATTATCTCAATTTCAATTTTTAAATGTTCCTTAGTATTTAACCTAGTTCAAACTTATATTTAATATATAATACATTCATTTTGCCTAAAGTGTATGTTTACATTGGATTTTTCTTAGCTCTGGTACTTGCTCTTCCGTGCAACAAATAGACATTGGATGGCAATGGGATAACTGAAATGGCAAATAAAACCTTTCGAATGGGAATGGCAAAGAGAGCAAGAAAGGTACCATTTAAAGGGACGTTGTGGGCTCAACAAATTAAGTTCTATCAACTTAGTGTGTGTCGTTCAAGGTTGGTCTTCTAGAAGGATGGTAGTAGAGAGCCTCTTTTGTGCGGACTTGTTGACCAAGGGACCCACTAGTAAATGATTGGATATTTAGTCCCAACTATTACTGTGTATTTCTGTCACATTCATCCTAGGGGAAGAGTTCCAATAACCATCACCATATTGTCATGTTGACCACCCAATAGCCATCATAGTGAAAACACCATTAATAAATCTATTTAGTACCAATAGCTGATCATTTTTTGTAATTTTTTGTTCATAATTGGCCCATTTGTGCACAACTATAGGAACATTTGTGCACCACTATTTGGACATTTGTCAATAAGTACTAGTGATTTTGAGTTGACGGTTACTAGAACATCTTTAGTCAGGTATCAAGCGACACTTTGAAATGTGTACTTTTTGACCTTTGTGTGCATAACTGATTCCATAACATGCATCATTACTATTCAAAAGTCAGATGAATAGCTATAAGCAGTTAAGTCGAATACGAAGACAACTAAAAAAAAATCAAAATCTGATGTACCATTTAGGATCTGTGGGTGCGCGAAGTTAGCTATGACGGCTACTGGTGCTCTTCCCCTATATCTATTCTAAAGAGGGGACAATATCTAGTCTTCTTGATAGCAATAATTTCTCTGCTATGGTAGACTCAACAAAGGGATTGATTTTCATTCTTAGAAAATGTGATAATTATAAGATTTTTGGATTTGATATTTAATATTAATAATAATATTGTATTAATAGTTGTGTTTTTTTTAATAGTAAAAGAATTCATATTTAGTGTTGAAGAGTGTGATAATTATGTGATTCAATAAATATATGGAAAAGAGGATTTGTGTGTTCTTTTAGGATAGGTTAAAGAGTTCAATAGTTAAGTATGTTTCATTTTTTTTTAATATTTGTTAATTTAATTTTCATGATTTTATATAATATTTTATCAATAGTTGTGGCTTTAAAATTGTTAGTATTGATGACAAGTATTTATTATTGAAATTTCTTAGATTTAAAAAGAAACAAATCATGTGATCCCAAGCGTACCAATAAAACATGACTTAGTTCACAACTATCAGTCTAACTTTTGTCTTGGACCTTTCTGAACACCTCAACAAAAGCATGATGATGTGGTATCATATTTGATGATGTAGCCCTAAAACCTTAGTTATAAGTAGGGGACTCAAGTAATTTGTTGTAAAAGAATAGCAGTGATTTGAAAATTTTCATGTAAGATTTTGAGGAGCACAAAATTGAAATGCTCAACTATTGGATCCTCTCCCCTAGTGTGCTTTTTTTTTTCTCTATTAAGAAACAAGAATTGATGAGTTGAGTAAGAGTGTGCCTCATATAGAAAACACATAAAAGTAAGATAAGAGGAAAAAGTATGAATAAAGTCAACGAAGAGTAAACAATCCAATCTCTATGTGAGTAGATTGAGGGTGTACAAGGACAAATATTATTGGAGCGAAAGAGGAAAACATATATAATTTAGAAAAAGGAAAACCTTTTCTTTTTGTATATTTGAAATGTAAAGAGTTTAATCTTTTTTCAATTTATTTTTTATACAATATTATTCTATCAATATAAGGAAGTAATATATCTCTATTTTTGTACATATGAATTGTAAATTGTATAAGTATATATGGGTAATTGTATGGATCTGTGTCACACTTTAGGCTAACAGTTTCTGGAACATTTCCAGTTGGAAATACGTTGTGCTATATAAACCCAAAAATTTGCCCAAGCCCCTCATTTCGCATTGAGCGGTTTGGAGTTAAGCAGGAGGGCGAGAAGAACTATAGCGATCCAGTCGGAAGTGTTTCAGTGGTAAGTCCATTTTTGTAAAAAAAAAATTAAATTTATTTATTGTATCATATTAATTTATGTTATTTTTTTAAAATAGTTTTTGATAGAAAATTAGTTTTTTTTAAATAGGTTTTAGAAAATAGTTTTTTTTTGTATTTATTGTATCACATTAGTTTAGAAAATTAGAAAATAAATACATACATACACATGCATGTGTACATAAATACACACATAGATACAAATACATACACAAACATACACATGCATACAAATACATACATACCTACATACATACATACACATACATACACATACATACATACCTACATACATACACATACATACATACCTACATACATACATACACATACATACATACATACATACATACATACATACATACATACATACATACATACATACATACATACACACACACACATAAAATAATTAAATGTACACCTTAGGACATACACATACACATACATAAAAATACATACATACATAGGTCTACATGCATACATACACACACCTACATGTACATACATACACATACATAAATACATACACATACATACATGCATACACATAAAATAATTCTATACACCTTAGGACATACATACACATACATACATACACCTCCGGACGTGCTATTGGGGGCTCGATAGCATGTCCTGAGATGTATGTATGTATGTATATGTATACATCCTAAGGTGTATATAATTATTTTATGTGTATGCATGTATGTATTTATTTATGTGTATATGTATGTATGTATGTATGTATGTATGTGTATGTACCCCTTTATGAGCCAATTGAATGTAATGATCACATATGCACCACTTATGACCAAATTGAATGTAATGATCACATATGCACGTGTATGTATGTGCATGTATGTGCATGCACTCCTTAGGACCTAATTGGATCACATTAGACCAAATGGTGTCGTAATGGGTCCTATGTGGTCCTAAGGGGTCACTCATGTGTTCTAACACATGGGTGACCCCTTAGGACCACATAAGACCTCTTACGACACATGTGCACCCCTTAGGACCTACTTTGACTACATAAGACCAAATGGTGTCACAAGGGATCACTCATGTGTTCTAACACATGGGTGATCCCTTTGAACTACATAAGGCCCCTTACGACACGTGTGGACCCCTTAGGACCTAATTGGACCACATAAGACAAAATGGTGTCTAAGGGGTCTTATGTGGTCATAAGGGGTTACTCATGTGTTCTAACACATGGGTGACCCCTTAGGACCACATAAGACCCCTCATGACACATGTGCACCCCTTAGGACCTAATTGGACCACATAAGACCAAATGGTGTCACAAAGGGTCTTATTTGGTCCTAAGGGGTGACTCATGTGTTCTAACACATGGGTGACCCCTTAGGACCACATAAGGCCCCTTACGACACATGTGCACCCCTTAGGACCTAATTGGACCACATAAGACCAAATAGTGTCATAAGGGGTCTTATGTGGTCCTAAGGGGTCACTCATGTGTTCTAACACATGGGTGACCCCTTAGGACCACATAAGACCCCTTACAACACATGTGCACCCCTTAGGACCCAATTTGACCACATAAGACTAGATGGTGTTACAAGGGGTCTTATGTGGTCCTAAGGGGTCACTCATGTTCAAACACATGGGTGACCTCTTAGGACCACACAAGACCCCTTACGACACATGTGCACCCCTTAGGACCTAATTGGACCACATAAGACCAAATGGTGTCGTAAGGGGTCCGATGTGGTCCTAAGGGGTCACTTGAATGTGTTCTAACATATGAGTGACCCCTTAGGACCACATACGACCCCTTACGACACATGTGCACCCCTTCAGACCTAATTGGACCACATAAGACCAAATAGTGTTTTAAGGGTTCTTATGTGGTCTTAAGGGGTTACGCATGTGTTCTCACACATGGGTGACCCCTTAGGACCACATAAGACCCCTTACGACAAATGTGAACCCCTTAGGACCTAATTTGACTACATAAGATCAAATGGTGTTACAAGGGGTCTTATGTGGTCCTAAGGGGTCACCCATGTGTTAAGGGGTCTTATGTGGTCCTAAGGGATCGCACGTGTTCTAACACATGGGTGACCCCTTAGGACCACGTAAGACCCCTTACGACACCATTTGGTCTTATGTGGTCCAATTAGGTTCTAAGGGGTGCACATGTGTCGTAAGGGGTCTGATGTGGTCCTAAGGGGTCACTCATGTGTTCTAATGTGGTCCTAAGAACACATGAGTGACCCCTTAGGACCACATCAGACCCCTTACAACACATGTGCACCCCTTAGGACCTAATTGGACCACATAAGACCAAATGGTGTCATAAGGGGTCGTATGTGGTCCTAAGGGGTCACTCATGTGTTAGAACACATGAGTGGCCCCTTAGGACCACATATGACTCTAACACATGAGTGACCCCTTAGGACCACATATGATCCCTTACGACACATGTGCACCCATTCGGACCTAATTGGACCACATAAGACCCCTTACAACACATTTGACTTAATTTGACAACTTAATTTGATAATTTTGACTTAATTGACTAATTTGACCTAATTTGACTTAATTTGACTTAATTTGACTCATTTGACTTAATTTGAATTAGTTTGACTAATTTTCAATTTTTAATTATTGTATGCAAATATATGTAATTATAAATTAGACATATAATGAATTTTAAAATTAAATTTGTAGTTATTGTTTAAATTTCTTTTGTGCATAGATCTAGAAATTTATCTTAAATTTGTCCTTATATAGATAATTTTAGTATATGCATTTGACATTTAAATTTCTTTTTTGTATATCTAATTTTTTTAGTTTACATGTTTAAATATGTTTAAAATGATGAAAAGTATACTTTTATATTTATTGTAAGGTGTACCAAATACATGCACATGTGCATATATATATATATATATATATATATATATATATATATATATATATATATATATATATATATATATATATATATATAACCCACCATCATCATGTTTGATGAGCCTGGATCGCATAACACTAACTATTTCGAGCCTAGTGTTCATCCCTTTGGGAGTGAGTAGATGTCGCACATGTTTGCCACAACTCCACAAGAGAGACAACAACTCTATAATTAGATAGCAGAGGCACTCCAACATGCCCTAAATTATTTAAATATCACATTGGCAAACATGTGTGATCAAAGAAATAAGCAAAGGGGTGAGATAATTAAACATGAGCTACTTCATATGATTGACCTCATTGACAATTATAATCCATATGATGAGGTCAACATAGAGGATTTCTATAGATCCCTTTCACGTAGTGTACGTGGTATGGGGAAATAGGACACAGTGAATGATAAGGTTTCCATAGCTGATGTGAAAACCATGTTTTCTCGTTATCAGGCCTTTGGTAGGGTGAAGGGTTATATGCCTACCAGGTGCACAGATGCACTAGTAGCACCTTTTATCTATCCTAGATGGTTGGACACTCATCATAGGTGGCCCCAAAAGGATCAGCTGCCCCTTTATTTTTGCAAACAATTGTTTGCAGAGTTTCATTTGTTGGATGATGTTGACTACACCAATTTTCCAAAACATGTTGGGCAAGGGAAGGGCAAAATTTAAGATCAGTTCATATGACCAAGTGCACCCCTTCCCATTAATAAGAGGGCATTTATTAGTCCAACCCTTGTGGTTCTTCCCAAGAGTGCAGACCTAGCACATTCTATAGATAGTGTACCAGATGACACTCGATAATCCATCTTTTCCAGTATTGCTACTATAGCCACATAGGTGGATGAGATGACATCAGATTGGGTGGGTAGATATTTGTTGTGCTCTCATACTATCATTAATGGAGCTCATGATGCATCAGTGAGTGATGATCCATATGTTTGAGTAGACATACCATCGTTGATGAATGTTGCACGCATGCCATGACATAGATCTTTTACGGTAGATGAGTGCATGCCTATCTAGTGATCTCTTGAATTCATATCAGGTCATTGCTATGGAGCATGGGATCCCACTAGAGGAGGCCCCATAATATGTTATGCGTGCACTTGGTAGACTGACTACTTCTAGTCATGGTTGTGAGCCTATAGATTCTCAGCCTATTGTTGTTGCACATCCTACTTCCCCATCCTAGCATACAAAAGTTGGTCAAGATACACCTCCTCTTCCTATTTATACATCAATTGATCCCACAATACATGGTACTAGATTTTAGGATATGTTCACTACCATGCTTATGGATCTAGACAGTGAGGGGGATCATGTTGTAGTGGGCTCCTTGCATGATTCTAACATCAGCAGGATCGGATGAGCATTGCATGCTGCAGGAGAGTTATGAATTATAATATCTACTAATTTTAATTTAGCAATTTTATATAGCTACTTGATTGTACACATGATATGCATATATTAAATTAATTATATATTAGATTGTATTTTTTGAACTATATAGGGTATTACATTAGGGTCGATGTATGGAGATTCAGATGTTGTCACTGACCTTGTTCATCAAAAGACGCAGGTATATAAAGTTTAAATTAAATTTTGTTTGTTTTTAAATTGTATTTAAAGGGATATCTAGATGTTGATTAAATAATTTCAAGCTATTTAAATTATATATCGAACAAAATGTGTGCATTGTCTAGGATGAGTGAGCATTGCACGGGATGAGCCATTCATCCCACAAACGTTCTAGAGTCTAGCATGTCCATGGTGGAGGTGTTAGAGACCCTGAGGTATGTTTATCTACTACCACATACATGTACATATTCTTAGATTCTATTTGATCTAAATAAATTTTATATATATATTAAAAACTCTTAATAATGATTTTTTAAATAATGTACATGTGAGTTCATGTGTAATTTATATTGTAGGCGTAGGGGGCGATGTTTGAGGATTTGCACATTGCCACCGACCCTATTCATCAGGAGACACAGGTATACATTATAACTTTAAATTAATTGTTTCTTAAATATTTAAGTTCTATATTTAAAGGGTTAGGTTTCAAGTTATAAATATATATGTATGTATATCTAACAAAATTTCAACATTGTAGGATGTACCACTATCACGTAGGTTGAGCTCCTCATCACATAGATGTCCTAGAATCTTGCATGCACATGGTGGTGATGTTAGAGACCCTTTAGAGGTATGTTTATCTACAACGTGTATGTACACACAAATATTCTTAATCTATGTTACTTAAAAAAGTTTACTCTAGTATGAATTTGTTTAATGTATGAGTTTATGCACATACTCCATTGCAAGCGCATGGATCGGGACATGGTGCAGGATAGGGCCCCAAGTGACCCATTGTTTATATATGTGCATGTGGACACATTTTCTAGACATTTCATATTTGTACATGTGTACTAGACTTTTCATACATGTGTACTACACATTTCATATGTGTATGTGTACTAAATATTTATTTTTCATATTTCATGTGTATGTGTACTAGACATTTCATACATGTGTATGTGATAGATATACATATATATGTATGTGTTAGATAGATCTACATTTCATACTACTTTGCACACACACACACACACACACACACACACACACACACACACACACACACACACACACACACACACACACACACACATAGATTGCATTTTTGAAAGTTAAGTGTTTAAATGATAGATAGCCATTTGAATTTAGTTTTAAGTGTTTTAGTTAAGTGTATGTGATAGATAGTCAAATTTGAATTTCAAACATGTATGTGATAGATAGACATATACATATATGTGTTAGGAATCTACATTTCATACTAGACTTTGCACATTTTTGAAAG